>NW_022712275.1:1031362-1093893 GCF_011630105.1 Anneissia japonica
GCATTTTACTACCAGGCTACTACTATTATAAATATAGGCCTAGGCCTACATAGCCTAGGTACGGTAGGGACACTGAACAAGTTTTGAAGTTGTTTAAATCACGATCAAATTCCAAATTTCGCTGAACGTGTTCAACATTTTGCCATTCACGAGCAGTCAGCCATATGAAAAGGGGAGGAGTTAACTTCCAAACGGAATAAACGGCTCGAACGACAAGCTTCCAAACGGCATTTCACAGACGCGTTTGGGAGCTTGTCATATAACAATAGTAAACGTGTTTGACCCGTTTCTGTCGTTGGGGATAATTTGTAGATCGCGCCTTAGCAATCCTTTCTTTCCTTATTAAAATGATTTTCAATTTAACATATACACAATAATATCAAGAATTTTTAATATCTTTTTTATGATTAAATAATTTAAGGCTTTACCGTCTTGGTTTTATAATTAGGTTTAGAGGAAACAAAACAATATCAGAAGCAGGGTGGTGGGACCAACAAAGGGGGAGAAATCTTGAACTTAGCACCAAGCTCTGGAGAAAAACAACTGTTAATATGTTTTACAACTGATTTTTCCTAAAAAAAGGATCCAAAAAGGATGTTTGACGAAAATCCTGGGAACGGTTTGAGATACAGGTTTTTGAATATTTAAAAACCGGGGGAAATGTAGAAAAAATGGTGGTACACAACTGTAACATCATCTTTATAGTATCCTAATACAGATACAGCATTTTTATTGCCCTAGTAATTAAACCAATGACGTTAGTTTCCTTTAATTTACCAATATTAAACCATATGTTGCATCTAAAAATAAGTAATGACCATTCAATTAAATAACTATAGAGATTATCAATCATGATAAAATTTTGGGAAAAAAACAAAAACTTAAAAACATATTATTTGTACATTGAATTGCTCATACTGTATAATAAGATCAAATATTCAAAGGTAAAGAAATTGTAAACTTTAGAGAGAAAACACCTCATTAACTACTATTCGCCTTCGAGACCACCTGAAAATTTGGGATTGTCTCGGGGTTCGGTCTCTTATTAGAGGGTTACTCTGTAGTAATGTGTTAAAAGATTGATTGCTCTTTGAAAACGTTGTCTTGAATTAGAGAAGTTTTGAATTGGAGGATGCACGGGAACTTCCTTGGTGTACTGGTCCATTCAGCCTCTGTTGTGGACAGGAACACAGTAGCTGGTACCTTTTTACTGGGTAGCTCAGACATTAAGAGAATCTTAAGAGGAGAAAAAAGTTTCTGTAAGATTTACTCTACACATCAAAACGCTTTGAGACCGTTTCAGTATAAAGCATTATCTAACTAAATTACATTAATACATTCATATATTTTATATCTGCTCCTGTCCTGCCATAAATATTCCAAAGTTTAAAAGCATCCGTTTCTATTTACCAAAGCACTGAATCAATATTATAGGCCAACTTATCAATCAAGTTGCTAATTCTGAAAGATATCAATCATACAGATTGCCATGGTGACAAGTCATGTTGAAGGTGCCACCAGTCTGCGAGTTTCACAGTACTAACATAGCACTTGGTTCGTTAAGTGTACGCAATTGCTACGAATGCAATTACTTAAATACCTCACTTATTAATTTACTCATATGCAAGGGGAAACTGTTGAATTTGATCAGTAGGTTATGTTTGTTGTGACTGATGTGTATGATTTTTACAACCCTTTAGTCATTATGAATTCTGCAAATCATCTTAGTTTGTGTCTGTAAATGGTAATAAAACTTAAGTGGTTAATAGTGGTTACGAAAATGTTCAAAGAAACATCCAGAAGCTAGGTTAGACTCTGGGCAAGCCAAAGCATTTATATTGGACCGGTCTCAAATTCATAGCTCAGTAAATTCTTCTATGAAAAAAATTAATTGATGAAAAGAGTAGAATACCAATGAAATATATTTATGTTGTGAATTGTTTGCAAGAATATCTAGAATCCATATCATATAATAATAGTAATGAACCCTGACCCTTTTCCTATATGCTAATGATTTTCAAGAAACTGTATTTTTCTAAATACTAGTTTTCATTTAAATATTGTATTTTTCTAGTTTGTAAATTTTGTTGATATTTTTACATTCATTTTTTAATCAATTTAAAGTTTAAACTGCTGATTTGATTTCTGTGCAAGATTATGAAAACACATCTAGTTATTCAACTTTTCAATTTGATCAATTCAAAAGTAATTACAAATTCATTTAATTAATATATTATAATTCATTTAACAATTCATACTCTGGATATTATATTAATTGGATAACAGTTTAACTAATTTCTTAGTCCAATTGACCAATCGGACACTTGACCACTCACATTTATCAGTCGCTAATTTAGGCATAGTCACTTTATCCCTCCCTAGACAATTCAGATATACTACAGACGGACCACTTGGTTGCTCAACCACACACATTTTCATTGATTAATTAGGCCTAGTGAGGATGATAACCTCCCCAGATAATTCTGATTGACCCAACTAGATTCCATTATTTATCAAGTGTAGTAGAACAAATCTCTGAATATCCAATTGACCAACTGAAGATTAAATATTGATTTATAGAGGCATTTATTCAGGTTTGACCCCTGATATTTCAGGTACCTACAGTATAGAATATTACTGTACATGGGTTTTAGACTCCACATTGTTTTTAGAAATTTGTTTTAACCTATAGTATTTCAGTTAAGCAATAAATATTATAAACTTTTTATTGGCAATGTTCCAGTTGACCGCTTCTCTTTCTAACATTCAACCGTCATTAACCCATCCAATACTGTATTTAAATTGATTAACTGAATCAGTGAACAACCCAAAAATTCAAGGTATATCATTTCATCTTTCCCAATATGCAAGGTGAAGGGGGGAGGAAAGGGAATTGGTGCAGAAGACCCCACAGGGAATGAAGCCAATTGTTTGGTAGGTAACATTGCTTTGAAAAAGCATTTTCATACTCTCTTTCTTACCATTTTCAGAAATTTTAGGTGCCTATTCTTAAATTTTCTCACATCAGACCCAAGCATGGTGGGTCATAATTGGGTGTACACCCCCGTTAGGAAAATTTGGACGCCTTATTGGAAGATATCTGACACGTCACTGGAGGCGCCCCCCTCCCCCCACCTCAACATTCTAGATGCCTACATCATCTACTTGTATAAAGATGACTAAATGTCCTCTAATATTCAGGTTGACTGATTGCACATACCATTACGAAGGATGATGTCCATACCCTTGTACTCAACATTTAAGATTACCATACCATCTACTCTTACCCATACTACTTGCTTTTCAAGTTCAATGCTCTCCTCTTACATTCAAGATCAATACAGGGTCCCATGCCCCACAATGTTCAGTTTTCGGGTCCCTAACTTTGGAACAGTCTACCAACCAATTTAATTAAATCCCCATTAACAAATTTGTTCTCGATAAATCTAAAAAAGTATCTAATATCTATATACAGCCATGAATTCTGAAACTAAATATAAGTTCATTTTTTATCCCTGGTTAAATATATTTATAATCACTGATATTTTATAACGGTATTCATTTTATTCAAGTTTTAATATTTTTTTTACTGAATATCTCTACAATTGATTGACTTTCTTTTTTTTTATTCAGGCAGCCCTTCACAAGCTTTTGCTTTTTGGGTTTTTGTCTCTCTTCTGAAATTAATATTTATCTTTTTATTTAAAAGCTGTACATAATATAAAAAAAAAGAAGAGAAATAAATGTTACGTTGAATTGAATTAAAATTGAAATAAAGAAAGCTCATTAAAGAGATCTCGTTGAAATGACCTCTTCAAACTTCGGACCCCTATCAGTACCACCCTGCTTCCAACCTTCAGGATGGCTATAAACCTCTCCAATTTTCATGTTACCTAATATGCCTCCAAATCCAAAGAATGGATTTCTTTTATTTCAAATTTGTTTGCATATTCTTCATCAGCACATGTTATTCAAACGAAATGTTACAGTTCATAAAAATAACTGAATCAATAATGCTAAATATTATATGATGCAATGAAGGTAGTCAGCTGTAACCCACATGATTCAAATTTAATTATTTTCCAGAACATTAAAATGTATAATGTCATAAATAGAATAAATAATTAATGTCTCTGCTAAAATTTTGAAATACTGAATATTAAGTGGAACTGTAGCTTGGCGGTTTGCCATTCATATTGTGATTGGCACTGGCAAAATCCTATATTTTTTGCAATTTCTAATTTTGTGCTAGCACCCAAGATGTCAGATTTTTGCAGTTTACGTATGAAAGAAGATATATTGAAGAACATTTCTGTTAAATATTAATTACTAAATCTGAAAAGCAATTAATTCAAGAACTCAAAACTAATAATAAGTTTTAATTTTTACAGTACTTTTGATCTCTCCCTTCTCCCATTGTAGATGACTCTAATGTAACAAATCAAGTTCAGGCTTTACTCTTAGTGACAGTTCATAGTGATCAAGGCCTAAGAATTATTTAAAGGCAGGGTTATTTTGCTTGCACCGAACAAGAGTACAACCTTAAAACCATGTTAGAAGTAAATTCTTGCCTAACCACTAGGGCCCATAGGGCTGGAACTTATCCCAGGTTTCAAGTAGCTTGAAGCACATAAGAGTGGGATACTCCCCCTGGGTGGGATGCCAGTCCACTGCAGGTTGCTCCCAGCAATTTGCTGGTTCCCATTGATACAACTGGGTAGACTGAAACAATGTAGATTAAGTGCCTCAAGGTCACAAGCAAATTGCACAGCAAAGGATTGAAACCCAGACCTCGATGTTGGGAAACCAAACCGTTTCCTTTGCGCCAAACCGCTTCTATTATAAACCATCAATCGTTACCCTTTACCTACCATGCACTGTGTGCACACAAATCGTGAAGTACGGAACTGACCGTTTCTATTATTACTGTATTTTGCCGATTATTATGCTACTGTAAATATCCACTCATTATGAAAAGGACTTCTTTTTAATTAAAACTTTCATATACATGATGTAAATTATTTTGTAATTTATTTGTATACCTAAGTGTATTTATATTTATTTTGTGTCATGTGTAGCTATAAAATGTGTAGAAACAACTGTCTTAGTTTTTTAAAGTAGTAACAGACTAATATCCTATATTTTATTATGTGTTTTGTTTATCATCGCACACCAGCAATGCTGAAGTAATTAATTTAACTTTTATACTATTTATTTGGTTTTTTTTCACTCCTAACAAACATTCAATAATTAAATGAAATTTATATTGTTTAAGAAATATTGTACTTTCATGTGCATTTTAATAATAACAATTGTGTTCTTCCTTGCTCTCCATTTATTTATTTGATTCAGATTAAAAGTGGTTGAATATTGTATTAGAGAAATTGTAAAATATATCCTCATCTTAAAGTTTTATTTCAATTGTTTCATTTTTTCACTTTAGCTTTCTAATGTCATATATATTGTAATGTTTGTTTTTGTATGTACTGTTATACTTCTCCGTTTTAGAGGTTTTAGAATAAATGAAATTAAATAATAATATTTTATTTAATATTATATTTTGATATTTGTGTCTCCTCAGATGCCGCTTACTAGGCAAGGCAATTTCTAAAGAGTTTTTTTGTTGACGTGGCTAATAATTGACCGCTGCCATGACTTCCGTCTGGAAACGTCTGCAGCGAGTTGGGAAGCGTGCGGCAAAGTTCAAGTTCACTTGTTCCTTCCATGAATTACAACTCAAAGCCACAAAGAAATGGTAAGAACAGTTAAAAAAAATAAACTGTTAGCCTATATAGGTTATATAGTGTACAGATAATTTGGTTTGGAGGCATTTTATCAAGACAACTTTTATGGTCAGAGGCACAAACATTTTATTTGCAGGGCTGTCTACTGCAATTACATGACTGTTTTTTCCTAGACGTTTAACTGTCATGTTATTGGCCTGAACAAAAACAGTATAATAGAAATAATTTAATTTGTCTCTCTTTTTCTTTTTTAACTATATATTGTAAAATTTAGCTGTGCCCCTCGGAACCTGTGACTAACTAAAGTGTAACACTAACCAGCATGTAACTTATACAATGGATGAAACACTTTCTTTTTTAACTTGCCAATCATGAAAGATTATTTGAAGAACTGAGCAATCAAACTTAAATTAAATCTTGTCTTGTTAGCACGACGGTCTTGAAGCAGTGTCTACAGTGCAAGAGGCTGTACTGCACAATACCACTTAGCCAATGCTTTAGTTATATATTAGTAAAATGTGAAAGCCCAAAATTGCCAGTAGCATAATACACTGATACATGAAATTATTAATTTTTAGAAAAAAAATATGAGATAATAAACAAAGGATTAAATACTTCATATTGTTGGATATTATATTTTTTCTTTTTGGATCAACAAAAAATGAAATCTCAATATAATTTGATATGGAATGTGTCTTGATTTCATAGGGTCTAGTTTTTAACAGTATAAATTAGTGTGGATAGGCCCTATTAGTCATGTTGCCTAGAGGCTTACCAATCCATTGAACTGTACTCAAACTACTCTTTCCTATGTCAAATGTCAGTCCACTTTATCCATCCCCCCCCCCCCCAGGTCAAGCAGTCCTAGAAATTACTTCTTTAAAGCTTTAAAAGGTGATTTTAATTATTTGTAGATCATTAGGTCCATCACACATGAATGAGATGTAAGTGGGAGGAGTTTCACCTATAGCATAGGATTCATTTTTTTAAACTTCTATGCAGTAATCATAACCTACAAAAGGAATCTCTTTAGATGTAGCAATGACGATATTATTGCTCATGTAATATGTAGGATGCAAATTTTGATATAATGAGCAATTTAACAAGAGGTCAAGGTACGATTGGAAGTATACTCCGAAGGTTCAGCTGTCAAGTTTCCCGCGCATCCCTTATTAACTTGATTTATTATCTATACTGTATATTACCACTCACAAATTTCTCAATCTGTGTTATAGTTTCTATTTCTAACCTCTGATGTTTTGGTTCAGAATTATTTATTTGATTTATTTGACTCTGTGAATTGGAAATTTGAATAATAAGTTTGCAAATTGGTAAAACTGATTATTCTAACTTCCGATTCAGATTTATATGCTAATTGGTTGCTTGTTATTTGTGGCTTGATAATGTTGAGACTAACATTGTAGGTATTCTCCAGGGGCTAGAGCAGACATGCAAAGCTCACTTAAGCTGTCAATATCTGTCCGGCATTATTAAAATGGAAGCAGGTTCAGTGTTTATTGATCCAAATTGGCAATCTAGGAATGACTCTGATTGTTGCATAGATATCAAATGTCAACAGTGTGGTATTTGATATTTCAATTATGCTTTTTTTAGGAACATTGCTTTATATTTTTTCAGATTATAATGTAAATACAGACTTGATAAACACATGCATCATCTTTATGATATAATAATCTATATCAGAATGATTACATGGGAATGTGTAACCAGATATAGAAATAAAAAAATATATATTGACTATTCATACTGTACCACTGCTTCCAAATGCTCATATTGTTATTATTTTCATTGATTATTATATCATTATCACCTCACCAGTTTCATGATAATGATTATTATATTACCATCGACCATTATCATCTTCATCATTGTTATCACCATCACCAATTTCATCTTCTGGATCACCACCCCTATCATTCTTCGATCATTCTTATCATTGTCATTGTCATTATCAGTTGCCAGTTTTTTCATATCATCTTATCTACGATTACCACCATAACATTCAACTGCCACCACTATAATCATCATTACAACCCATCTTTATCATATTCATTGTCATCATCCACCGTCACCATCATCATCATCATCACATTTCACCTGATAATTGCTTTTGGTGTTGCAGATAAAAGGTACACAGCCAAAATCGGTTATTTACAATTCAAACACACTATCCATTGCATGTTTTTAATTGCTTATTTTAATCACTTTTTTCGAACTGGTCCCGTTTCTACTGCAAAGAAAAAGAGATTTTTAATCGATTTTTTCTTTCCAGTAGAAACAGGCCCTATAATAATTACCCTTCTCTATTGTTAGTTTTCATTATATACCAACATTAATGTTACTGCTATCAAGTAAATGTTACCATTGTAGCTTTGCATCTAAATTGTGAATTTATTTATTTACTCAGGTTTAAAATACATCATAATACTCAAGTCTGAAATTATTGCATTACACTCAATAACAAACATGATGATACATTTTTTACAGTAATAAAAAATGTTTTTAAAAATTTATTACTGCTTTTCAACTCAATAAAAATAACAAAACCACATAATTTTGTCTAAATTTCCAAATTCATTGAGTCCCAGACCTATTACTAATAGCTTTAATTTTTCCTAGCAATGGCATGCAATCTCTTGCTTAAGTACTATAATCTTTAATACATTAGTGTACAATTTGGAGGGTATTATATTTTTTTGTGACTAATGCAGAAAAGCCAATAGGACAAGGCAAAATATTAGCACTACAAGAGACAACAGCATTTTATAACGTGGCCCAATAATATCGTTGGTGATTATTCTCTGTTGCACATATTGTACACAAACATGACTGTAAACTACTTGTTCAATACATTATACTCTTGAATAATATTAATGATAATAATAATAATATTAAAGGTTTTAAGTCTCTCAGATAAGTGCCTCTTTAAAAAAAGCATCACATCAAACGTTAAACAACCCATTTCTCACCAAATTAAAAATATAATACAAACACTGTATAGACAACAGCATATTTTAGCATTCTAAGTTTTAATAAGTAACACATTTGAATAAAGCACCTCAAATATAAACTACACTAAAGTGTCAATGCTCAATAATTTACAGTACTTGTACTTTCGTAAACCCCTTCATTTTACAACCTAAATTTTGTTATTTTGTCGCATAAAAATTAGAAACACATTTTTGTAATCAAAGAGGCAAAGAAAAGTAATTATGAAATGCATTGGAATAGTTTAACACATGATGACACAATGTAAATGACAACTATTATAGAGGGTGCACTTTCTGAATTATTACAGTTATGGTGATATGTTGGTTGAGATGTAGACAATTAGACTGGTCATATTTGAGGTGTACTGTAGGATTAACAAGACTAATTTTTATCTAGTATAGCCATTGTGGTAGATTCCGAATCTGCTTGATGTGCATGAAGGACTCTTCCAAGGTATGATAGTTCAAAGGTCAAATCTAACATTGTTGGGAGAGTCGAGTCGATGTGCTATGTGTAACAGAACACTTACTAATGTATTTTAGGTTGTAGATTTGAAGTCAACAGCCAAAAGTACCCTAGAAAAATTTGATCAACTAAAAATTACACCTACCTCAAAATCTGACTTGTTGTACATAACCGGCCATTTTGATTCCTTACAAAGCTTTTTAAGTAAAAATGAGGAACAGTCCATCTACGGTAAGTAACTAACTAAAAACATTAATTTTATTTAGGTTAGCATAACCCCCTAAGAAAATGACCATTTTAAAATCATTTTTTTGTGAGATATTTCATAGAATTCATAAATTTTGTAATTTTTTTTTATTATAAAAATATTTTTGAATGGACTGTCCACTTTGTATAAAACTCGGTCAGCTTCTAGCTGTCTGGGTTTTGTCTGCGAACCAGTTTCTCTTTCATATTGAAGGTATTCTTACTTAAATATACTGCAGGAAATGATAATGGCCATTCCAATTATGAATATTGCTGAACTGAAGTATTTTTCTGCGAGTCCTGATAATAAGCCATACTGTAAAACTCTCCCCATGAACACTACCAGGAATTTTGATTCCAGAACTCTGACCGAGGCTCTAGTCGGCCCCATAGTTCGGACTTCCAGTCGGCAAATTTGTTCAGCCACTCGTCCAATGAGTATAAGTGCTGTTTTTCATAACTAAAACTAATACAAGTTCACTGTTTATCAAATTTTCTTTTACAAAAAGCCTCTGTATGCCCATATATGTCCATGATGTGCCTATATATGGTAATAATGTGATGCCATCATGACCATATTTAGGCATAGCATGTTTTTTGTGTATAAAATTTGGTAGTCTTGACAATCCTTTAGAGGTAATTTTCTTCAAAGTACAGTATGTTCAGACGTCTGCATTAAAAAACGATCATGTTTTAATTTGTTTTCGTGAACCTTGAACTTAATGGATGTTTCTGCATTGTCAGTCAAACTTAACAACTGACCAATCAAAATCAAGCCAGGATCACGCGTATGTGTCACAAACATACATTTTGTCCCACAAACGCATGTGTTTGTGTATGTTTTTACACTGTCCTTTTGTGGTAGCCTAGCAACAATATCCAAGGGTAGGGTGCTTAGTGGAAGAGTCATTCAAAGACCAAAATAAAGATATTGATATGATCTATATCCATTTATAACTCATTTTTCAAAAGACTCATTTGTGATGACACCTGAAATTATTTCACTTAGCAACATTTTTTACTTTTGTTTTGCTTATACAAACCATGTTCATCAACTTTCTTTTTTTTAAAATTAAAATTGAAAAAAAGATGAGAAACAATTTTTTAGCTTCATAAAAATGACATCTACATAAACGCAGTCCTATCTAGTCATCACATAATTATGATTGTAGAAATTCATTGGGATTTTGGTTAACTCATATTATCAATTCATAGTTATCAATTTTTTTTGTGAAGAAACTTTTGGTACTATATAATATAATATGTAGGATATCAGAATCCGTTGGACTTTCTTGGTGTTTTCCCTCCTTAAGTAAAAAAAAAGAAATTGCAGCACAATAAAGAGATGAAGATAAAAAAAAGATAAACATTGTTTTGTTTTTTTTGTTTTGCTGTCTTTATCTTAGTTTCACTGTGTGAATTATTAAATAGGATATTTATACCCACAATTATTGATAAATGACTAAATGTTTGCATATAAATTAATTGTTGTAAATTATTACATGTATGAATATTGATATGCTAATTATAACCTAGCTTTAATGACAGTCATTGTCCAGATTTGGGTGTCTAAAATTCAAACCGGCAGACTTTCTGTATGGCTAATACAGCTTGATCGATTTGATGGCTAGCTGTGTTCTGAAAACGTCCCAGGCCCAGAGTGGCTAGGCCAAGCTGAGTAGAGCGTTAACAGACTTTTGTGGTCATTCGCAGGGTCGTATATAGGTCACACATCAGACCTCTTAGGATATGACACATCATTGGCCATATCACTTGTTTAGGCCTACATATGACAAGCTTGGCCCACTCATACAAAATCTAAGTTTAGCTTCCCCATATGGTTCCTATTGATTCTAATCCTTTATCATTCTGTCGTCTCAGGTACGGCCACCTCCATGTAATTTTTCTTTCTATATTTAGAATAGAGTTAAATTATTCTGGAGCATAAACGTCAAAAAGATATAAATGTTGAAAGTATTCTATAATTTCATTGAAAAATTAAATTGAGTAGAACGTTCTGTTGATGACAAAAAATTGGCATGCACTTGGCAAAACTTGACTGGACCAGGGGAATGGACCAAATCTTCAGTAAAACATCTTGCTGAATTAGCTTTGTGTACTGTATGTCAATCTGTTTTAATGGTTAATTATAAGCATTCTAAATGTGAAAAGTGCTACCGGAACATGAACAAGTACAGTAGCAAGCATTAATTAAACTATTGGCACATATGTCATCATACAGTTATGTACCTGTACCTCCTTGTAAGAACACCGGCTTGCAGAGCATGGTTTATCTTTGCTCTCGATAATTGTTTGTTTTATATTATATATCTATTTTTATTTTGTTCTTTTCGGTGCTAGTTTTTTAAGTGCTTTATATGTAGAAAGCGCATTACAGTATATAATGATACATACCAGTTGTCTATAATAATATCATATTCAAACAACTTTCTTTCTTGTCATAGTTATATCACAAACAGGAAAAATAGAAAGTTGTGCTAAATATCATACCTTTTTAAATTATTATTCTTGTACAGGTGTATCAAGTTATGTCTATCACATGAATTATTAGTAATGCTTGATTGTAAGCTACTTTAGCCTTAATATAATTGCATCATTCACTCTGCTGGAAAGGTTATATTTTGTTTATAATGTGCAAGTTTACGCCCCAAGAATAATAAATGTAAATTGCTGTTTCTTACGAAATTTGATAGCTACTAAAGATCAATCATTCGTTACACCTCCCACGGGAATGTTTCAAACACTCGGGCACCATTAACGTAACTATTTTAATGCACCTTTTATACGTGGTAAGTCTCGCGCGGTATGTGTGTTTGTCGCATTTTGACACAGGTTATGCATATATTCTCACGTATGGTTCTCTTTTTCTCCGTATTCTCAATAGTTGTGAAAGTATAATTTTAAATTTGGTATGTATGGTGAGATAAAAGGAGTCATCATGATTATTTATAGAAAGATACATCATATGTTAGTAACTTGGTATGGAGATATTAAATATTTCAGCAAAACGTATGTGCGCCATTGGGGTTTTGAACCCAAGACTTTCCGATTACCGTTCAGATACTCTACTACCTGAGCTATGAGGCCAAGTGGTATACCCCCTTGGATTTTCCCATTAGGACATACTTTTTTTTCTCAAGGTATTATTACATAATATGCAATAAATAATAGCACATCACCTGAAAGATACATGAAATTTGTTGTCTTTGGTAGCAGTCCATAATATTTTATGCATGTAAACATAAGTGCAACATTAAGGCTTCTGGTCAAAGATTTGGGTTTGAGTATAAGCCAATCTGTCCACTTCACCACCACTACGGTTTTCTCTAGGTACCTGTTTGCTAATTCCTGGTGTGTCTCCACCCAGCATTATACTGCAAATACAGTAGGTATAGGTTTAAATGCCAATGTATTGAATCAGCAACATTATGGAATTTTTTTCCCAGGTAGATGGGTATTGTTCCATAGGGGTTTGATTGAACAAATGGTAAAATAATGTGAAGCACGTAAATACTGCATGACTCAGAAATCCATTTTGCTATTCTCCCTTCAGGTTTGAATTTAAAAACTCCATTATTATTGTTCTGTGAATGTGTGTGAGTGAGTTGATACAAAAGATGGAGTGAGCCCTCTAGTGGTAAAACAGTAAAACTTTGTAAACCAATGAACTTTTTAAAACCAAGTTTATTATTGTGCCATTCTGACTTTATGTGATGATTAACTAATCATATTAATGTTAATATCATAACTGTAATGGCAGGGGCATAGGCTGAGGGATGCAAACATTGAGAATGTGGAGCTAAATCCCAATTTTAATGAAAACTTATTGGTTATATTTTAACCCACTTAGTGGAACTAATTGGCCGCCATGGGGAGGGGGGCTAGATGCGAAACGTTGCTAACGTATGTGAACAAAAATTTAATTGTTTTTGAAAATAATATTTTGAATATAAGCTAGCCCTGAAAGAGAATGTTTTAATGCAGAATGTTTGAAAATCTCATTTGTCTATTTGATTTATGTTAGTAATGTCCAATGATTTTTGTGTAATTTTAAAGTCTCATTGACATATACACTCATACTTTCTTTGCAATGTTCATTTCTTATCACTTTTGAACATTAGAAAATGATTGGGAAGATTGCAGTCTGGTGTCTATAATAGTAGGCCCTATAGGTCTGTTTCAAATTTCAATTTACGTCAACAAAGTTTACCAAAAAGCCTGTAAGATGTTGAATCACCTTACATAAGAAGAAATGTAAACATAAAGTAAGTCAATTACAATAATTCACTCACTCTCAACACAAAAAAAAAATACAACTTTCCACAAAGAAAATGAAATTCATCATTGTTAAAAAAAAAGCATACAAAATTTTTGATTGACATTCGTAGATTTTGGAAGGCATTGATAGACACTGAAAAAAAGTATTGTGTATAATTGTATTGCAGTATATAAATGTACTTTAAGTATAACATTTTGAATAAAATCTTTATTTAAATCCTTATGATCCAATCACCAATTTTTTCTACTCTCTGTTTGGATAACACAAAATACTAAGGATAGTACATTTTGACTAATTGAAGTCATTTTACTGGACAGAAACAGAAATGTTGATATGTGTACTCTATAGCTCCTGGCTATCTTTGCTCTCGTTAATTGTGGATTTGAGTTAACAATCCTATTACTCCACAATGAATGCACAACATAACTGGTAATTGTCAGATTTACTGCCAGAGAACCAGAAATCCTCTCATTTTTATTTCATTCACTGCTAAGCACATGAAATTTTAAACTAGATACTGTATGTTTGAAAGCTTACGGCTATAACAAGACGTAACAAGAATTCCATTTTTTTAAAGTAAATTCTAAAATTAGCATTCTTTTTAGACAGTCTGTTGAACACTTCCAACACTCTTCTTTTGAATGGACGTTTTTTTTTTTTCGATAGCCTTAGTAATGCAAGCCTGTAGCCAGGAAGGTTTGAGGGGTTTGAAAGAACCCACTTTTCCAGAAATACCCTTTTAAATTATTATTATTATTAGTGTTTTGGTTAAAGCTTTATACAATTAATGATTATTATTTGTTTTAATCATTTTATTTCATCATCATCAAGTATGCTTGTCGAGTTTCTTCTTAAGGTTTAGGTAGTTAAATATTTTTTTAAAAAGAAAAAAAAATTTATTATTTTCATTTTATTCCATCTTTTTCTTTTCTCTCCTTTTTGTTCCTTTCTTCCCTTTCCTTTATGTAAAACTTAAATTTACTTATAAGAATAATAAAATTTATATATTAAGGAAGCATACAAAAATGTATGCTTACTTATAGATTTCTCAAAAATTGCTGGTATCGAAGTAAAAGCCCTAACAAAATAAATATAAAATACTATTAAAATATGTTTGTTTAAGTGTGTATTATAAGTATTGTGGTTGACTTCCATGTATCAAAAAAAAAAGTATGTGCAAAAAGATCAAAGAATTAAATAAGCAAATTCAAATGATAATCAAAATCTGTAAACCAATTAAAAATGTTTACAGTTCTGCCACAGTAACAGCATCAGAATAATTGGTGAAGCCTAACAAGTGATTGAATTCAGGAAACAAAATCCTAATGCACCATACATAGTTAGTGGTTATTTTTAATCATATATTCTAAATAATGTTTACCAACTGCTTGGAGAGTTTTTAACGCAAAACACCATTAACACAAGATTAGCGATGGGTAACCAGTAATCTAGGCACAGTAGAGAACAATATAGGCCTTCTGTAAAGAACAATATAGGTGATAATGTTATTGAAAGTGCCTACCCTTACCCCAATCAAGCCACAGTGCATGAAACAATACATCTCAGGTCAACAATAAGAAGTGTCATTTCAGTGATGCACCACTATCGACCCATCACCCGGTCTTGAACAATTAACCATCTTCGTCAAAAGACATAGCTACATTGCCTCCCCCCAAGTCTATTGTACTGATTATCGACCAGCTACTGAAAAGCCAGCAAAACAACACCGGATTTGGTGTCTGTTATCAACAACAAAATGTGTTAAAATGTTCTATTCTAGAGTTTTAAATTCTAGAACTTAGTATTTACTATATGATCCATCCTAGCTGTAATATCAAATCTCAGCTTGACTGGGTACAGTTAACATTATGATTAACATTAATCCAGATTGGATTAATGTAAGTTTATAGGAAATCCATAAAGGTGTACCAACATATCCCAACAGATTAATTGATTAGCTAGGGATATTAGAAGCTGTGGTATACAGTATATTAACAACATGATTAACACTGTGTCTTATATTTGAATCTCTGATTAACTTAAACAGATTAACACTGGGTATAGTTAACATTATGATGAACATTAATCCAGATTGGATTAATGTAGTTTATAGGAAATCTATAAAGGTATATCAATATACTATATCCTAACAGATTAATTGATCAGCTAGGGATATTAGAAGCTGTGGTATACAGTAAAGTAACCTTATGATTATCTTTAAATCTTTAGAACTTTTACAGATTTGGTTTAGTAAGTACTGTAGTTGGTACATGATTTCTCATGTTGAATATTCACTGCCCTACATTTGATAAATGCAATTTTTCTGGGTCAGTATTCCGCTTTTTTCTGTACATGTCCACTAGAACTTTGTCAAAAAATTTGTCAAAAAATAATAATTAATTTTGAGAACAATGTTTTTGAGGCGGTACATCCTGCTGGGGCTGATCAGTTGAAACCTTCAAAATACATTCAGAAGAGAAAAGACAATAATACATGTTTTATTGTCTTTTTGTAACTTATTCTTACAGTACTTTTAATTTGATTATTTGGAGAAAAATTACTGAATTATAATTTTTATGAGAAGCAAAGGGATTGAAGATAAATGTTGTAAGTCATTCCATGTGAGGGAATGAGGTACTTCTAATGGTCCATTTTCAATTAAACCTAAAAAAAGAACTAATTTGTCTTCCTAGCTGAATTACTGGACGAGTTCACGTGTACTATTGTTTGAGTCATGAGTGGCGTTAACGTTGCATGGATTAATTGGACACCGCTTTCACTTAATCCATTCAGTGGAGTAAAGAAGTCTTGTTGAAGTGCCTTTCTCCATGTTTCATGTTGTGTTTGAATACAGGATTGTCGTCCTTTCACTCAGCCCAACTTTCATGAAATTTTGATTGTAGTGTAGCTGAAGAAGTGATCCTTCAATTCAGTCTGTAGGCTGTATTGTTTGCAGTGTCTTCTTTAATGAATAGTGGAGCTAGAACGTATTTAATGCAGTGTTTACTTGTTTTGTTTCTTACTATCATGATCATGAAACACAGAACAAATCTTAACCATTGAGAACATTCTGCTTTCAGTATTTGGCTCACTATGAGCGGCAAGATGAATGCCTCAAAGGACACGTTAATTAGTACAGCATTGACAAAGTTTGTAGCGTCATGGAATAAAACTTCATTTTCTAACTAAGTACATACCCTGGATGGCTTTAGTGCTGAACAATAACTTGAATCACTAGGCTTCCAACCTAGTCAGCCAGCCTTCTCCCAGATATAATGAGGTCCTTAATAAGGAATTTTAAGATTTCTTTTATCTATTGCAATCGTTGACAGTAATTAGGCTTGTAAAATTTTCATCCCCTTTCACAAAATGACTTATTCAAACTTTTGCTGGCAGTTTCACCAATTTAACCTTCCAATTATTTCAGCAAACTTATTGCAACTATCTTAACATTTCTATTCTACCAGTGATAATGATCTATACTTTACTATAACCTACATAATAACATTATTTAAAAATATATAAAAATAAATAAATACAAAATTCAACTATCCAAAATAACAGGATGAAGCAAACACTTTAAATCTTTACTAATTTAAATAGTTTTCACCAATCATATTCTTTATATAAATTAATTTACAGTGATCTAGTAGTTTAATGTTAAAATAGGAAAATGTAACAAATGTAAGACCTATATTCTTACATGCATACAGGTCCTGTAGGACCTTATTTTGGTTGTTAATCAATTTTCAGATTTTTGTAGTTACTGTACATTGGTTGTATAAAGACAATGCTTTAGATTTTTCCAAATGAGGAATAATTCAGTTCTGTAAAATTGAATGTTTAAGGTGGTTTTTTTCAAGAATTCACCAAAGTCTATGATATATGTTATTAATTTTGTACTTACATTTTTGTATTATGATCCATTAATTAATAAAATCCTGATTGATTGATTTGGTTAATTAAATAAATGAGTTTAATTTCAAATGATATTTAGTGGTTCATTGGGTGTTTGAAGACTGGCTAACTTTGGTTTCTTCAGGCAGATGTTATGCAATGAATGGTTAAACCCTCATTTACCTCGCTTGATTAAATATCGGTTGTTCCTAATCAATTAGCATATGATTATTGCATGTATTATTTGAACTTGGTTTAATCGTTTTATTAGCTAATGATTGTATATAAACAGATCACGTATCGCATGATACCAGGTGCCGTGTGCTATGAGTTGGGCATATGTTAGCTTAAGTTACACCAATGACGTATCATTTCATTTATGTTAGAGAACCACATTTATTTAGGGCCTATAGCGTCACTTTACGTTTTTGTGTATCGAATGCCTCAGGAAAGACTTCTAAGAAGCTATTAATTCTATCATATTAGACTCCCAAACATTACAGTTTATGGGAATATAAAACAATAACATTGTCTACTACATAATTTGTTTATTATATTTTTTAAATAGTCACAAACTAGTTTTATGAAATAAATTATTATTTTGTTAATGTTGAAAAAAACATTCCATACTAATTATAAGTTAATGGTTACATCATGATGTCTTCTTCAGGTCATTATTTTGAAAAAAAACCTGAATTGTTGCTGAAATGCAAGTTAATTATTTTCTAATAATACAGATTTATGTGTATTGGCTTATCTTTATTGATTTATTATTAACTATAGTCAAAACATAAATTTATGTCATATACTATAGATATTTTTTAATTGGAGTAATATCATGTTTTGAAGTTTTAATCAACCACCAGTCAAAGATGTAACATGATTTCACTTGTGGTGCAGGAACGTTGTTCCACTTGGACTAAGAATTTCACCATTAAGAACAAAGTTAAGATCAAGTTTTTTGATTATGTAGCGTTCTTCCTAAGCAGGAAGGTGGTGGTTTTCTGCCCTCGGCATCATTTATGCGGCCGAGTGGGTACAATTAGGTCATGTGTCTTTCACATCTTAACGGGGGATTAGAACTAAGAAAATATACGAGAGGCTATAGCATTAAACGTCATTCAATAGGTTGAGGTACAGCGTAGAAAATGAGTCATTTACAACTGGCACATTTATAAAAAGACAAAATACTTAAACACATGACAGCATTATATGTGTTCCTTGTGGAGGTGGCAAATAACTGAACCCTGAAGGCATGATTACGCTTCTTTTTAAAATATAAATTGTACCGCAAATAAATCACTTATTTTTTAAACTACTCCAATAATACTGGAGCAGTTGAAATTAAAAATTAGTATGTTTTATTTTTGGTTTTTTTCGTCATCAATTATTAATATTATTTGGCAATTGGATACAGAATATTCATTGAAAGAAAGGATACCTATATAATATTATAACTTTACAAAACAAATGAATGAGAACATTCTTGAAAAATTAGGAGGATTAATGGAAGTTGAAGATGTATTGTCCCATTAAAAATAGCACAGAAAAAAGAAAATCAGTTTTGAAATGAACTTGCTCATTTTAGCGTAACATAAACATTATCAACATGAACATAGAAATTAATGTATTTAAAAAAACTTTTTACACATAATGTTACAGCAAAAAAAAATGATTTTTTTTATTTTTTTATTTATTATTATTTTTCAGGGTACACACTTTTTTATTTAAATAATTTCTATGCCTAAGTTTCAGTGAACAATATATCTTTAAAGTCCTGTCCCAGACTATAAAATATTATTTTACAAAAGCATGTGACATACCTACTGTATTAATATAGTCATAATGACATCACACCATAAACCATATATAGGCACATCATGACTATATATGGGCATACAACAGTTTTTTGTCAGAAAATTGGATAATCTGGACAACACTTAAGCATCATCGACTTCTGCTTCTATGCAAACACAGTGTAACAAAACATGTTTGGTTTTTGTAATGAGCTTTGTTAATTAGGTTCATTAGTCTCTTTGAGAGATGATGGAGGTGCTATTGAGCATGTTTCAGTTGTGTCAAATATTTACTGTACATGATAACAAATACATTTTAACCTCTATAGTCCTGTAGCTTTGTACCATAGTCATTATTTATTATTGCTACTATTATTATTATTGTTATTATTATTTTTTATAGATTTATTAAGCACTTTCTATTGTACAGACATAAGTAGTGTATAGAATAATAATACATATGCATTATAAAAAAAATTAAACATTAAAGAAATACATTACACAATATCACCAAATATTACAATACTCATTAGAGTCACTTATAAAAATTACACCAATTCAAGTAGTTTATGATTGCGCTGAAGTAATTAATCAATTTTGGATGGTTTTTTTTTTTTTTTTCACTGCGGTGCTAATACAAGAGCGGCACTATTTCGAGAGCTGCACTTATTATTTAAAACAGTGTTATGTATTTAGGCCTACATAGAATGTATGCCATAAAAATGGCTGCCATAATGATAATATTATTCAAATCAAATCGAATATTATTTCCATTGTTAAAAACAGATAATAGAAAAAGATTGAGGATGTTCAACAAATAACAAGAATCACTGTTAGTTGTTCAACCTCCCTCCCCCTGCCTTTATTTACGGAAGAGCAAAAGGAATCATGTCACTGTAACACATTGATAATTAATACAGGTTGTTCTGTATGATTTACAAAATCCGATTGTTGACATAGTTCGGCTAATCCCCACTGTATTCCCAAACGAGATCACCAGGATTTTGGGTCAAGAGGTCATACCATAGGTGTTAAAATATTTCCACCTTAATAGCTTATTAATTGCACGAATTAATTTCCAAATGGGTGTAAATTCACCCAAACAATTTGAATAAATTGGATCAGATTACCGTCGTGGGCTAAGCTAATACCTAGGTACTGTAGAAACTGGCTTCTTACCACCCTACCTGCAGCTAATCTTCACCCAATGTGGTGTTACTTTTCTATAGGCTTGGAAATAAAACCACTTAACTCTTTAAGAATAAAGCAGTTAACTTTTTGTTTTAAGCTACTTACATTATTTTTATTACTGATTTGTGCTTGTAATAATGTAAACCTCTTTAATAAATCTCTTTACAAATTCAGCTGATTATTGGCTTGTTTCTACGATGGATTTTATATAAAATCAAAAGTTCAGTTGTCGGAGCCATATCTCTGATATTTAAAAAAAAAAGGCTGTAGTAATTCCTGATAGATGTAATAGCAGTGGTTTATCTAAGGAGTATGTAAGGTGCACATCCCAATAACAAGTGTGAGACCCCTTACCAGATACCCCTTACCAGATACACCTGAATAAATGAGCACCCCCTCCCCAAATTAGTCATTTTGTACTTTCAGATATGCCACTCGATTTCTTTGATGTATAACAATACAAAAACATCTAGTGTTTTACTGTAGATACAAGTACATTAAAATCTACTAAACACAAATTGAAAAAAAATCTAATTGCGTCAAGACTTAAATCGGAAGTTTTTAGAAAATTTTGGTTTTGTTTTTTCTTATATTTTAGGGTTACTGTACTATTTTTTGTACCTTTTTCTTTAAAATTTTTTACCAATCTCAAAGTTGAATCAATAGCTCCTGGTGTACAAACCTTGATAATATCTGTACAAAAAAAATTCACAAAATGGTCACTCAACCATCACTGCCCGAGGACACTTTGTTTTGTTATTACACCCCAAAGAGTGGTATCAATAAAAAATTAGTTTAGGTCGGTTTTCTATTGGGAGGGAAATGCAGTTTCCTGTTCATTGTATATAGATAGAATCACATTATAAACTTTTAAAAGACGTTATTGTTGGTAGTTGATGGGTGAAATTGTAATGTTTTCTTCTCTTCAGGCAACCAAACAAACTAACTGTTGTGTGGACAAGAAGAGGGAGAAAAAAACCTACAAAAGTATGCATAACTTTTGATAAGATTTATAGTTTGAATGTCTAGTTTATACAGTGCATTTATTTCAGTCATACTTCAGAGACAAAAAGGATCTACCATAGTCTTTAATCATTTGGTTGGCAAAAAAAACATTGTAAAAAAAAACAAAAAAAAAACAATTTGGCTTCATCAAACATACTCAATCATTTTTTAACCTAATTTAATAAATTTGAAAGGAAATTAAGCAAAGTACATAAATAATGAATAGTATAAATAATGAATATAACTAATTTGAAAGTGAATTAAATTCAATTAGGTCTTCGGAAAAGGGGGTATAATTGTACCCGTCGATGGTACTGACATGGGTACTGAGGAAATATGAAGGTGACTACAGTTCTATTTTTTTCATCATTTAGTTACATCAATGGGTACCTGGTATTAAAGATCCATATAGAGGCTCCATTGTATGGACAGTTCCTGAAAATGTTGAAATCACTGTCACTCTTTTCAAGGTGAGTATAACTATGGTTGTCCCAGCTCAGTTGAGACCACAGTGCTGGGTTCAAATCCCAATGGTGACAACATTAATTTTTTTTATCATAAAACATTTCTGTATTATCCAATCAAAGAGGTTTATTCAAAGCAAAGTTTTACTTTATATAAATAAGCAAAATTAATTTATATAAGATATAATTAGTTTTGTATTTGTTTTACATCCAAGAGCAAATCCGCTTAAGAGGAAAGTAGGCAATTGTTTAAAACCATACTTATAGAGGGTGACCCTTCCAGCATATCCTAGAAGGTCAGCTGATATTTAGGAGCCCCTTATAAATGAAATACTGTGATGCTTTTATCAGTGAAGTCTCTTTATGAGACTTTGGGAGTGGAGTTTTTTTTAGTCGTGGAAAATCCTGGTGGTACAGGAATTGAACCCAGGTCATATTAATGATATTCAACTCAACTCCACCACCATTACTTTATAAGTACTCACTTCATATTTGTAAGGCCTCTGAGTAGGATTCCTTTTCTCAGAATAACAACCCAGGACCTTAAGGTTGGAACACAAGCATTTAACTTTCAAACCTGTAATTTCACTGCCAATGATTAAAATGAACTGATAAATGTAAATATATATAATATTGAATGACAAAGTGTTCTTATTGGTTCTCAGAGTATCAAATTCAAACAAAATAAACTATACCAGTATGATTTTCAATAATGACAGTAAGATATTTGTAGGTAGTCTACTAATCATTCTCGTGGATTGATTTGGTAGTATATGTCGTGTCTTCTTTTTTTGTCAGGAAAATCGGCCAGATGCAGAATTTGAAGACAAGGAATGGATGTTTGTCATCGAAGATGTAAGTGTAAAAAAAAGGAGCAGTGACACATTTTACATCATTCGCCACCAAAAACCCAAATGTGAATGGATGGGACTGTATCATTAGTTAATGATAGTGACAATGATTATATAACGATATTGATTATTACACAACAGCCCATGAAATTTGGACGTGAAATTCATGGGCTGACACAATGATAAAATTATAGTCATTATTAGTAGGATGATATCATAATTATAATGATGATAATGTAAAGTTTATGACTTTGAAGAGACCTTGTTAATGTTAATGATTACAGTATAATATTGATGAAAATATTGATGTTAATAATGATGATGATATAATATTAATGATATTATAATGATGATAATAATGATAATGAATAATTATGATAAGTTTATAAATTATATTAACTTCCATTGAGTCAAAGGAGAAAAATTACTAAAATTGACAATACAACTAAAAGATAAAAATTTAGCTATACAGCTAAAGAAAAGCAGTATCCGAGATAATGTGTTCTACTGATCATTTTGCATCTGTTGATTCAAGAATATACTCAGATGTTTCCTCTCATCCTGTATGTAATTAAGAACCTTAATTAAATCTTCCTCATGATATGTTGTCTTTTTGTTAACTTGTATAGTTTCTGTGCATCTTTTTTACTGTAGGAGTCACAGAAAGGGAAGAGGCGACCTCTGGCACAAGCCACCCTGAACATGAAAGACTTTGCCAGCTTGGTTCCATCTCAGGAGCAGAAGACCATTAAGCTGCGACCGATAAACAGCAAGAAATGCAATGATGCTAGCATCACATTTACAATGTCATGTATGCTAATCAAGGAAGGATCTGCAATGTAAGTTCAGCAAATTGAGTTAACGTTCCATCTGTATTTTGCTATATTCTTTGAACACAATTCAGAGGTCTATTGGCAAGGTAGGTTTATCATCCAACGCTCGTCAACTAGAAACCTTACAATCTAATAATGGATATTATACAGCATCGGTGTGGGCTTTGTTCTCAAGGTACCAGAACTAAAAGAGAATAATCAAGGAGGAAAAATCTAGGGTATTACTTAAATATTCGAATAGTTTGCTTGTTATCTGGTTTGCTTGTTATCTGGTTTGCTTGTTATAATTTGGTTTATTATCTAAAAACAGTTCTACAAGGATATTAGTGAAGAGAAAATAATTAAACTAATTGGAAACATGCTTTTAAAAAATAGTTTCTTTAGTCTGTTTCTGGCAGTGGATTCCAGATTCTTGGAGTAGCAACAAGCAAAGATCTATTTCTATTTATTTTTTAGCATCATCTTCTGTCAGAAAGAGTTGTAGTAGATGTTCTCAGAATCTTCGTTGGTATATTGGAATATCATCATTAGGATAGATTGTATATAATTTATTAGGAATATCCTTTTAAGTGTAATTTTTTTAGTGAATCAGATGTTTGACAGGTACGTAGTATAATATAACATTGGTCGCAATTTAGTAACTAACTTTTAAATTATTTATTACACAAGCTTTTGTCAGCAGTGTATGCTGAATTCAACAGGTAGACAGTATAGATGCATTTTGTTTAAGATATGTTCCTGAATCCCGACATGATGGCGTGCATTTCGATACTTGGAGTATGTATTATACTATCTTATATGAGATTAATCAGTGGACCTTTCGATGATATGTTCCTCTTTCTTTTAAGTGTGACAATCTAACAGATGTGTTCTTTTCTAAGATTTTTCTCTAAAATGAGCCTAGATGTTGTAAACTGGTCAACTAGAGACATAGACAATTTTTGTTTAGGATGATATGCTCCCATTTCTTTGCACGTGTGACAACCTAGCGGAGGCTAGAGACTACACAGCCTTTTAGCTTGGTCAACATTTACAATAGTAACTGTTTTCAATCACAATGTCCACTAGACATTGTCCCTCTTGTCAGTCAAGATTTTCACTAGACGTAGTCCCTTTGGCTTGTTGAAACATTACTAGACATTACCCCCTGTTGTTAGTTCAGTTGTCACTAAGCATCATCCCTGTTGTGAGTCGCTCGAGACGTCCACTAGACATAGTTCTTGTTGTTAGTCAAGATGCCTCCTAGATTGTTGAATAAAGTGGGTGTCCTTGTCAGTATAGCTTCATTTTAAATGCTTTGATGATTTTTCACTATTCAGCATTTAATAATTGGTAATTGTTAGAAGAACCTTGCTGGGTTGAGCAACAGTCACGCACAGGCATTCAGACAGTCTGCTGCTAGACATGAATTTGTATTCAAAGGTGTCTCTTTTGAAAAACTTATAGCATTTAAAAAAGAGATAGATTTGAACATTCCTTTATACTTTACATGCTTTCAGCCTACTTTGTGGTATGTGCTACATATATAGTTGTGCCATAAAAAAATCAGGGTACAGTTAGCCTATACATATTGTTGGCAATGTTATTGAGTAGTAGTAATAATTAACCAATCATTGATTCTGATTATGTTTGTTGATACACATGTATGTATTTGTTATTAAAAAATGACAAATAAAAAATAGTCACTCACTATATTATATTCATGAAAAATCACAACCTTAAAATTAATATTATTGAGTATTATTATTAATAATATTATAGTGTGTGGTTTATTATCGATGAAACAGCTCTACAATATTATTATTGTTGTTAGCCATTCTTTGCTGAGAATATTTGGCAACCAGTGACTGATGTAATACCTAGTGTGGTTTTTGTGGCTAATATATACAGTTTCAGCATTGGTTAAGAATTCATGTTTTCGACATTTGTCACCCTGCAATAAATGGAACCAAATTTGTACCTGCGGAGTAGAAAATGTTGAAGGCTAAGATATTCAATCTCAGAAAAAGTAAAACTAAGAGGCTTTGTGCAAATAAAAGTCCCAAAATTGTTTTAAAAACAATCAAAGTCAAGTTGTTATCCAGTGTTTTGGGCCAAAATAGGCATGTTTACATCGAGTGTACACATACAATGCTACATGTACAGCGTTGTTCATGCAGCTGGTTTGAGTACGAGTCGGGCTTCTTTTCTCATATTTTGCCACTCCCTCCGTTCTGCTTCTCCTGCAGATTACTTTCGCTTACACACGTGTTTGTACAGTGAGGAGTAATGTTGCTTAATGTCATGTATGTACCATACTAGTGCGGCATGTCATGAATGTGTAGAAGTGCATTATGCAAATTATCTTAATTTCTTTCTCTGCGCTGTTACTTCCGCTGTTTGAAACTGGGCCGGACATTGCTTGCAGCAAATACGTTATAGTACGACAGTGCGAGTGAGACAAGCGACGGCCAGTGCTTGTCAATTGTCACATGGTTGGTAATGGTAATTGGTAATCACAGCCAGGCTGACCTCTGCACGGGGTGGGTATAGTATTAATTGATGGGAAATTTAAAGTAAGGGAGTATTATGGGGTATGTTTCAATGCTTAGTGTTGAAAAATAGAGACGCATCACTGTGATTTTCTTATTGCAAAGTGTTATTTCTTTTCTTTAATAACCATTCATTATCACTGCAAAAAAAAATGCTATGCACAATTTGGGAATTGCTACACAAAACAGAAAGTGCATAGCACGTTTTGCTACACATAAAAATTGCTGGAAATCGAAAGCTATATACTGTACATGTTTATTCATATGTCAGTTATACAGGCCATTTTTATATTACTTTATTTATGTAATATTTACACAATGATAATGATGTTAATGATGACTTAGCACAGGTTACATGTTGTTATTATTGAAATATGAAAGTAATCAATACAACAGGCAGTGAATCGTAAATTGAAAAACGTGCCACAGCATTGTATTCTTTAGCAGAATTAACTTAATCCACTTTGGTGTTATAGGGATGATGACATGCAGAGTTTAGCCAGTATATTGAGTTTTCACCAACCAGACATCGCGGACATGGCCGATTTTGATGACGAGGATGATGATGATGAAATCACCGATAAAGAATCGGCATTGAAAATTTCAGAAATAGCCAACTCAATTAATCTATTATCAGAACTGGAGGATGAGAACCTGAATCCGGTAGACGATAGCGCAGATGAATTTGGCTCAGGTTTGTTTTCCTATTTCATCTGTATGCTTATATATTTATAATTATTTTGGATAATACTATTTTGAGAACATATAATCAATATGATTTCAACACAAACCATTCTTACAATCATTCGTACGCCCTATCAACTGAGTTATGAATCCAAGTTTATGAAAGTATTGTGCAATCTGTTTTTTAAATAATTAATCATATATGATGCTGAGACATTGATAGTGGGAACCAATGGTATGCAATGGTTGGATTAGATTTTTTTGGCATGTTATACACCAAGGATAACCCACAAAAGTCCTAAGACTAATTCCTAAGTCCTGGTGATGAATTGGGCAGTACACCAGGAGACGATCCCCTATTTTTTTTCTGAAGAGTGTACTTCGTTCTTTAACGTGCACATAAGCAATTTTGCATACAGGACCTACAGCTTAAATGTCTCATCCAAAGACTGTACTTTAGAAACTTGCATTTCAGCCTTCCAGTTTAAACACAAGAAGACCAGCGATGGGAATTGAACCGAGGACCTAGGGTTTTCCATGGTTCAACGCACACACAGTGGCTACCACCAGTTTAGCCAGCTGATAGTAGGTTAACACAAAATGCGCTGATTACAGCTGCAAACATTTTGGAATTCTCCTCAGAGACCCAAGTATGTGTTCCATATGTGCTTGATCCAATGACATGGGGGAATAATGTTAATCGCATAGAGGTCTCTACTATGTGCTTTATATATACTGACCATTATTATTATTATTATTATTATTATTATTATTATTATTATTATTATTATTATTATTATTATTATTATTCTTGGGCAAAGCAATTTCTTAACCATTTTTGTACTCGATCATCTTCTTGCCTACCAACTTCCTATATATCAGTCAACTGCCTGACTGCCCTATTTTCCTATTAATGCCCATTTTTCACTTATTACATAATGTTTGTGTGAACACTTAAGAAAGTTTGTTAATCAAATAGTTATCTATGGTATTCCTACAAAAGATAGTTTGTGTATAAACATAGCATCTAAATGTGATTTTAACTTATGGAAACTAGGTGTTTGTTCTAGACTTTCCTATCTCACAATCTAACAAATATGTTTGTATAGCTTACTGTAGGTTCCATACAACCCCATTAATTGAGATAAAAGAAATATTTTACATTACACTTTGATTACATAATATTGACTATGATAATCTAAACACTACAATGGAATTCTGTTCTTTCTAAGAATTGAATTTGTCTTAGAAATTGTTTGCCTAATAGCTTATTAATTTACATGTTTATACTCAAGGAAGATAAATGAATTAGTTATAAAAATCTCATTAAGTTTGAACTGTGTTTAACCGTCAAAGTCAGTTTTTCTTTTTTATGCAAGAAGTATTTTACTTCAGTAGGTGACACTGAAAGTTATTTATTATTATTAACTCCCATAAAGAAGAATAATGCCTCCGATTTTTTTTTATTTACCAGTAAAGTATAGTATATATGATTTTAAAATTATATAATAATGTTTCATTGAGACATGAATATAAAAATTATTATATTTGTAATAAGTGTCATTGTTGTCATACCCTTTTTTGCCATGTGGGGATATCTGTATTAAGTAGAGGGTATCTTTAAGGTAGTTGAAAGATGTTGGGAATCTGTAAATTAGTAGAGATGTAGTAGTATTTGTAAGTTAATATGAGGTGTATCTGTAATTTGGTGTGAGAAACATAACTATATTGGTAAGTTGGTGTATCTGCAAGATGATGGGTGAAGTTATCTGTTGGGGGTGGGGGTGAGAAGAGTTGTTAAGATTGTAGTAGGAGTTATGTGTATGTTGGTGGGAGGATTTATCTGTACTTTGGTTTGGGGAATTATCAATAAGTTGGTAGAAGGAATTATCTGTAAATTTGTTGATGGAATGTTATCTGTGAATTGGTGGGTAGAGAGTCACTGTAAGATAGTAAAATTAGTAAAGTGTCTGACAACTCAGTTTTCCTATACAAATTTTAGAATGATTAAATCCTTTCTTATCAAACACAAATTAGATGCCCAGTAACTACCCAATAAATTCAATAACCTTGTTAAATTAATTACAGAGGTAAGTTTATTCCTAGCTTTTCTATTATACCACAATTACTTTTAAAGAAGTGATTAAAGGTAAGCAAGTATTTGAAAAAAAGCTCAGAACTAGATTACCAGACCAGTTCTTTACAGTCAATAAACATCTCCTATCAAATTTGTTGTGCTGTAACATAGCAAATAAAGAAACCTGAAATAATAAAACAGACTATTGTGTCAGGTGTTGGTGCTTCATAGTTGGCAGAAAAAGTGTGATTTTTGTATTGTTTTGTTTATTATTATTTCGCTAGTAGGAGTTTACGAGACTGAGTAACTGAACAAATAACTGCCGACGAAAGTGCAATGTGCATTTCCTGTGCCTGATAGCAATCAAACATTTTTGGAGGTGCTACCAACCACCTTGACCCCTATTCCATAGCTCAGACTATGATTT
Source organism: Anneissia japonica (assembly GCF_011630105.1). Lineage (NCBI taxonomy): Eukaryota > Metazoa > Echinodermata > Crinoidea > Comatulida > Comatulidae > Anneissia > Anneissia japonica. The sequence continues at coordinate 1,060,886 of NW_022712275.1, forward strand.
TATTATTTGAAATCAAACATGCGCGATTAATTAACTATCGGGTTGTAGCATGAAGCCAACAAATGATTTTAGTTTTTAGCAGTGTTAGGTGCAACGGACACGTGTGTTGTTGAATGGGACCATGAACAGATGAAGTGAAATGCCTCCGAGGGGCAAACTATTGTGGCATCGCACGCACAAAAGAACTAAGCGTGCACCAACTCGGTTAATTAGCCCTCACCAATGCATCAGTTTTGAAAACCAGCGCAAGCCCTCGCTTGAGTAGTGGTCTGCAAAATGCGATTAGTTTGTTTGATATGCGAGAAGACATTTAAGATTGTGGGCACGGGTTCAACGTCTGCCTTTGAATAGACACAATCTTTTAATAAAAACACTCTCTTACTTTATTACAATAATTAACCAAAGAAGTAATCAAAACATTCAATTGACTGTTTGTTGTGCGGAATATGTTGACACAATCCAGTCTTTTTTGCTAATCTAAGAATTTGTATTTAACATTATGTAGAACCATGGAGGTAATACAGGTAATTAGAGATAAATTATCAAAACCTTTATAGTTATCCCCTATAATTAAATACTTAAGTATTACCTAACCTATTTAGGTGTGAACTAACTTACTGGTATAAATATATAAATATTGCATAACATATTTATATAATGCGGAACTAATTTAAGTAATTACATATGGCTTAGTTTATTTAAATCTAAGTTAAGTATATTCTGACTTGCGTTTTAAGTAATTTGTATTTATTGCATACTACTATAAAATGAAATAAATTTATTTTATAGATTTAGCTTACTAAATTTAACTTTTCAAAACAATTCTCTTTAATTATAAATAATTTCCAGCTTATTTAAATTTAACCTATTATTTTACATATTATCCAAACTAATAAAGTAATCAACCTAATATTACAAAAATTATTTTAAGTTGAATCATTGACTTATCCAAATTAATAAAGTGTAAATTTAGTTTATTTAAATATTACTTTGAAACTATTAAAGTATAATCAAACTTGCAGTATGTACAACATAGAAAAATATTGTAAAATTTGTTTTAAGTTGGATCATTGACTTGATTAGTACAAAATATTTTTTATTTTAAAAATTATTTATCTCTTCATCCTGCATCAGTCATGCATTGAATTAATCTGAGGTTTGCAATTATTCCCTGTGATTCACCCATATACAGACATGATGATGTCATATCATACCCTTTTATAGGCTAATCACATGTATTTGTAACATCAAATTTGATAGTATGGATGGGGCTTAACATTACCTAGCACATGCTTATCTTTCAAAATTTGTATTGTTTGAGCATTGCCTGTCTAATTAAAATAATTAAAAAAACACAAAATACACATGAACGAAATATTGATGTCTTGTCTGTACACTGTGATACAAGATCCTCAGGTATTGAGTAGCGGGGAAACCTCGCTGTGATAAACATAAAAGAAACGTGTCAACATCTGCTTAATTATCGAATCAATAGTTAACGTGTGAAACCTACACCAATGTATTAAGTTTTAAAAAAGAAACTTGTGTTTTACTTCATAATCCATTCATTTGTTTCGTTCATTCATTAATGCTGAGTTGAAATGCTTTAATATTCCCTATGATGAAACTTGGAAGTAGATATTTAGCCAGTAGAACACATAATTTTATTATTATTGAGCCCGCACGTCAACCCTAACCATAGTGATACACAAACTTAAATTGCAGCTGGTAAAATATGAACTTTTGTTTAAAACACTGGATATCTTTTGAGAGGCAAATTGACAAAAATGTAGTTTCACTAATTTACTTACATTGATATTAGCTGAACACAATGATAGTAATTAATTATTATGTTTGTTTGAATTTTGTACTTAAATATTTTTCATATATTTAAAAAAAAAATACTATAATAATCATTCCCATAAATATATTTATTTCAAACACTTGCTGGTGTAATGAAAATGTTTAAACTCATTAAAACATTTAGAGCCAACAAATAATGAAAATGTAATCAGAATTTGTGATGTGCAACAGATGAACTGAAACCTCTGAAAGGGATGATTGTGTGTCGCAGTGCAAAGATTTACATGTTGAATGATTGATTTTTTTTTTTTTCATTTTCTATTCCACTGAATTTAAGCCAAGAGGTGGGAGCGTTAGACGAAGGGATCAAACTCCAGACTAAACCCTTATTGATTATTTTCACAGCATTCCGTCCCTGATTTTCCTCTTGCTTTAAACTATTGATTTAAATTCAATCATGAGCTATTGTGAATATTCTTTTGAAGAAAAGAATCAGTGCCTTCCTATAGCAGTGTATATGAACAGCAAAACATTTTATTCTATTAACTTTAAGTATATTTTGAAAAGAAATATAATCTATAATAAACTAAATGCATATTTGATTTGATTTAATTTGAACTATATTGTATTATGATATCAGAACATTTTTATATATTTCAAATTTACCGTACTTTGCTGTAGTTTTTGGATGCAACAAAATGTCTTTTCTCATAACCATCACTTCTTTATTCTCCTTACTAATCTTATATCTGTTCTCTTTTCTTCTTCTATCGTCTCTCAATTTCCAGGACTAAGACATAAGCGGCGGAGTCTTCTAACCTTTGCAAAGTACAAAGGTTCCAAGAAAGGTTTGCTAACCCCCATACAAATGTGTTACAAAAATATAGTTCCTTGTCTCCATATGTTACTATGCTGACCTAAATATATACAAAATTCAACCATAGTAGATATGGACACTGGGTACTATAATTATTATCATAAAAATTCAATTTTTTGGCTTTTATTTTTTTTCTTAATGCATTTCCTTATTTCAATCTTTTCTTTAGTGGTGGTTTTTCCATGTTTACGTTGTGGCTATCATTTCATCTGATTTTTTGTTTGTCCATACATAGAATTATTGCATAATTAAGTTTTTTTTACATTGCTTTTATATAATATATTAATGGTAAAATTCTGTCATATAAAAAAAATATGTTTAACTTTAATAATAAATTCATTGATTTATTTCTTTTATTACAATTTGATGTGAAGCGCTTATCATGACTGAATTATGTGGTGTATTGTTATTACTGTTATTATTGTTTATTATTTTTGTTTTGATGATTGTTATTATTTGTATTTTTGTTATTGTCATTGAATTTGAGGAATATTTTATACTTATTGGTATTATTTATAGTTTCAATGCTGTAATTATCTTCATTAAAATCATTATTTTCATTATTATAGAATAGATCCCCATGTTCATCATTGGCTTAAAAAACCATGTTTGGTTAGTGTTCTTGCATGATAGTTTAGCTTACTTTCAGACCTCATTTTACCAGTTACATGCTCAATGGAATGACAACCTAAAAAAAGTTAAGAAGAACTTTCCCACGGAGAGAGAAAAACCATGTAGACTAAAGGACATTGGACAATAGTTGGACATGGGTTAATTTGCAAACCATGTCCACTTGTACTCAGGAACCACTTAAAATCCATCAGTATTTTGTGTTTGTTGAAGAATTCTTTTGAATTCAGTTGTCGCTATCACCTGAAAGCCAATTGGCCATCTGAATGCCTTGATTATGTAACACTCCCTATGTAACTTTATTTGAAATGTCTGCAGACAAAAGCTAGGGCTGTCTCGTCCACACTCAGATAGGTGTACCCTTAGAAAACGTACATCAAGTATCAACAAAAGATTGTAAAGGCCTTGGGCACCCTTTTGTTCATCCGTCTTGGATGCCTTTTGTCATTTTCTTTTTACCTCTCTTCCTACTGCACAATGTAAGGATCGTGAGGCACAATGGTCAATCTTTACTCGGCAATCATCTTCAAATTTCCTGGGGGTCCATGAATATGATTGAAAGATAATGTGCCGCACAGCACACGCAACACCAAATCACTATGTGATCTCCGTGCTGTTTCAATTGTCTTCAACCCACGCCTTAATGGCAGATTTGAAGGTTTATCGTGTTAAATCCAGTTAGGAGATAGTTAAGGAGGATCTTAAAGAAGTGAATGTAGTGTTTGGAATGAGGAATGAATCTAAAGATTAAGTGTTTCTGTTGACACTGCTATCAATAAACTCATCATAGATTTTGCATGCCACAACAATTTATGGGAATAAAAAGTTCTACCTTAGAATTAATTCTTGCCAAGTTTAATCCTCATCACTTCATAGATAAATTATTAATCATATCCTTTTCAATATTATATTATTTGATGAGGCAAATATGTAATTATGAATGATTTTAGTTAATTGATATATATTTTTTTAAATGCTAAAGCAGAAATAAAAACATCAGACTGATTTATATAAACATTTATTTTCCTTGCATGGTGTATTACCAAGTTATCGTATCCTCTAATATTGCATGAAATATCTTTGAAATGATTTACCAGTTAATTTTTCTACAATTTTTTTTAGATATCTGCCACCTAAATCTCATAAACTTTAAATTGAACAATGAATGACTGATTAATATTTAATAAAGTTTTAGATTTCAGTAAAAATTAAAAAAAAAAAAAAAAAAAAAAAAAATGCTGTTAGCTAATTTACAAGCATTTAAATAATATATAATTTCTTTTAAGTTTTTTTCAGATTAAAAATTGTGGCAGAAAATTTAAGGTTTTTGTAGTAAATTATTTAAATCATTGCAAGCTATGGGGTTTTTTTTTGTTTTTTGTTTGTTTTTTTTAAATTTCTTGCTTATTGAATGCTGGTAACCTTCTGTGGTTCCCTTAAATGAGTAATTCAAAGTGTGTGTAAATTGCTGAGGTACTGTCTTGATTTTTTTGTTAGCAGTATATTGTTTAGTATTGTCAGTAATTGTTGCTAAGTTACCCACTATGCGTCTTTCGTTCAAAAGCAGTGTTTTATTTCAAAAATATGCTATTAGTCAGAAATCATACTTAGCGGTTTATATTTTGTTATATAATATTACATTGTATTCTTCCTTTATATTTAAACAGGTTAATTGAATTGTTTCATTGAGTATTATTTTGATTCTAAATTATATTATCCTTTGCAAAAGTACTTAGAAACTACCATTGAAAGACGAGATAAATACTTACAGTTACACAAGTTAAAATAACTTGAAAAAGTCAAATAAGTTGAAATAATTAAAAGTGGCATAAGTTATATTAGTAAATTGTACCAGATTATATTTTACGGTAAAATTTAATATATTACTATTTATATATTAATTATAGTAGGTTGCTTTTATCTTCATTATAATACCAGTACTTAAATTGAAATATAAGTTACTATTTAGAAATCTATGTTTTCATATAAATTATATTCTATATATTTTGTACTACTTCATGTGGGCTTTTTAATGTCTTATAAATATTAACATGAAGTGATTTTTTTATTCTTTGATTCATTTTTATAATTCTTTGACATTTTCTTGGGGAATTTTTCTTTTTCATAATTGTATCCCTATCATTATTTTAAACTATAAGCTACATCATATAAATTTATTTATTTTTCTCTGTTGAAATAATTGCTTGTCATAATCATCAATATATTTTAATTATTTTATTTATCATTTTTTTTGATAGTAAATATACAATGTATTCATATATTTGCATTTATATATTATATTTATTAATCATATCTTTTTTATGATTTAATTAATTAATATATTGAAACATTTTATGAATACAGTATATTAATTTATGATATTCATTATTTTGATTACTAATAAATATAATATATTCATAAAATCGCATTTTGGCTTCTATAGGAAATTGGATAAAAATATCTACTGTATATGCAAATTTTAAAACGTTTATCTAATAGTAAAGTAATACTTGGGTGATTGGTTTTTCTTAGATGGCTACTTTGATGATGACTTTACAACAGAGTTTGATGATCCACTAGAAGCACTAGAAACTTGCAATGGAGAGGATAAAGTTGAAGACAGTAATGGAGATAACAGCACAACTCCAGAGGACCAGGATTTGTAAGCATTCATAGTTGTTTCAAAATATGACTTTTGAAAATTAAATATAAAGAATCATTACCATTTTTTTTTCACCACCGTCATCATCATTATGAAAAATATAGTTGGCAATAAAATATTGAAATCCATAAACAAACTTACTTAAAACTTGAAAGCTATTTTGAATGATTAAATAAGTTATAACTTCTGACAATATCCTGATAAATCCAGGTTTTTGCTAATGTGCAGACCTTTTACTACAGAAATCCTTAATTTATTTTCGAATTTCCAATTAAATGCTAATAAAATTCTAAGTAAGCAATATAAATATTAAATTTAATTTTTTAGGTTTTCTACCTCATCAAAGGTACAATATATTCAACAAATCACTATTAATATCATCATCATTATCATCTGTGTTGTCTTCATCATCATCATCATCATCGTCATCATCATCAACTTCATCATCATCATCATCATCATCATCATCATCATGGTTGTCATTGTCACCTTCATCATCATCTTCATCCTCAGCATGGCTATCATTAATTTACTTCCTCATCATCATCGTCATTCATATCATCTCCATTATCTCCATCTTGTGTAAAGGCATGCACCACCGCAGTAAGCTTGTCTCCCGATACAAAGATTTGAGGTACAAGTTCAGGCCTAATCCGCCAAAAAAAATGAAGAAACTGATTCCTTTTAAACACTAATGTCATGTTCTAAATATTTACTATAAAATCAAATGTAATACTTCACAGAGACACTAAAGAAACAAAGCAAACCCACCACAGCCCTGACATTCAACAATTGTTGTAAGTAGCTTTATAATGGCATGGTTAATTTGTTTTATTTTTTTTATTAACAAATTCTAATTGGAAATTTGTTTGGGTGTCTGGGAACCTGTGGCAACCACAGTTCAACACTAGTATCAGAGTGTAACAGATGCATGTTTCCTTATCATGCATTACTCTTATTCGAGGGTTTTTCATGGAGCTGAGCCATCATAGTCCTGATGCTACCTGTGTGTGTGGGTCTTCAGCAAAAGAAGCAGGAGCATTATCTCAGGAAGCTGATGACTTCTGTCTCTGTTGTACTTCATAAAACTATAAGTGACATGTTGTTTCTTTGTGGGAATTTGGTTAGCCTTCTGGGAACCTACGGCAGCCACTGTGCTACAACAGTGCTAACGTGTAATGGATGCATGTTATCTTATCCTGCCTTTACTCTTATGTGAGATTTATTTGAGGAGCTGAGCCATCATCCAATTAAAACCTAGTGCTACCTGTGTTTGAACCCGACGTCTTCATCAAAAGAAGCAGGAGAATTATCTCTCAGATACTTGTTGTACTTCATGGAACTGTAAGCGATGTTGTTTCTCGTTTCAGAACACCAACGGAAGCAAGACCCAGATATAGGAAAAGAAAAGATTCACCCCCAGCTGGGGGTAGTCTGGATGTCATTCATCCAGAACCTAAACTACAACTTGAACTTACAAAACAACCAGTCTCTTTTAGTAGTCAAATTGAAAAACCACCTCAACAAGTAATCAGTCAAGTATCAGAGGTTTGTGTCTGTGTTATTGTGGTTTTAATGATTAATAGAATGAACTTGCCTCCTCCTAATAGCAGTGGTTCAATTCATACTAGATAACCAATTTTTGTGATCATAATTTTTTCATAATGATAAACAAAATATTTTCACTATTCCTCTAGAGCAGGGGTGGGCATAAAAATGGGTTTGGAGGGCCTAAGTGAATTTTCGTTAAGAAAAAATTCCATGCTCTGCTTTTATACTGCTTTATCCTTAGAATTTAGATATTCATCCATTTTCTAGACAAAGATGGTAGGCAGACATTGTCGCGGGCCGCAACAAATTTGCTGTTTGGGCGCATGTGGCCCACCACAAGCCGCACTTTGCCTGTCCATGCTCTAGCCTGAAAAAGCAATTTGATAATTACTAAATTTTAGTGTGTTTATTGTGAAGATTTCTCTAGATGGCTCAACCTCTTTATAATGGATCAAACATTTAAGATAATATAATACATGAACTCTTGCAGGATTCAAACCAGAGACTTATCTGGTGATGTGCCAAGTGAGTTAATTCAGCCTATTTGGCAATGATTATTAAATGTTCTCTTTCTGCACCATTAATCAAAAAGTTTACTGACCATAAGTTGAAACATCTGTGTTCAGTCTGCTGAAGCAGATGATGAATCCACTAAAAAATGTGCAGTAATCAAAATATTTATGACATCGAAAGTTAATTTCAGATGATCATTTTTGTTTTCATCAGCCACCTCGAAAGGTTAGTAAAGGCAAGAAGTCTGCCCCCAGCCAAGAGCTGCTAGAATGGTGTAGAAATGCGACCAAGGATTATAAAGGTGTGAAAATTACAAATTTGACAACTTCATGGCGAAATGGAATGGCTTTCTGTGCTATACTGCATCATTTTCATCCAGAACTCATGTAAGTCGTACTCTATATGTGGCAAAGACAAGCCAAAACCAGTCACTCATCGCAAATCCAGTTTCAGAGATAATGGCCAAAACATGCTGGAATGTCAGTTTTTTTTGTTTTTTTTAAATCTATTTTATTGCACTAAACTAACCTGTATATATTTATATATCATGCTGTGCTGCTATTTTCCCGATTTTCAATGTTAAAACAACAATTTTAAAAGATTTTGTGATGGTGTCTGCCTCAGAAATGCCTGACTCGGAAATCATAAACTTTGAAGGCTGATTTCTCAAATATTGTTCATTAAACAGCTGTATGTTTTAATGCTAGTAACTTCATACCAAAATGTCGGATTAACTAAAAGTCAATTTTTTGTGACAAGTGACTGGTTTAACTTAGCTTTGCCACATATGTAAAGCCAGTGGACAAATAAGAAAAACAGTTTTTTGACTTCAAAAAAAAAAAAAAAGAAAAAAAAAAAAAAAAAAAAAGAAGAAGATGAAGTTGTAAAAATATAATATAAGAAGTGTATTGGCCAATTTCCGTTTTAAGTTATATTGGTACCTAAAAAAAAAAAGTTTTTTGAAGCTTTCTTTATCTCTATCTGTCATCTTTGAGTAAAAATTGCTATTTTTAATTCAGGTGTTAATTTACCATTTAAATTTAGTAGGTGGAATGTTGATATTGCAGAATCAATCAAACTCTTTATTTTTGACAATAATTTTCCACATTTTGACTATACTTTCTTTAAATTGATTGATGAATATTACTATTTTCATAATTTATATTGGTAATTATCTAACAAATCCTATTGGATTATCTGTATTATTTATTATTTTTCTCTTGCAGCGATTTTGAATCTCTATCTCCTCACGACATTAAAGGCAATTGTAAAAAGGTAAATACATTAGTACTCCACTGTTTAAGTTTTGTTTAGAAATTGTTATATCATACTTTCAATTTGCAAAAAATAATTCACAAATTTACTCCCTTATTTAATAAAGAATTTGAATCTGAGTAACTATTATTCTTTATGTACTGATGAAAATAAATATATAAATTAACAAATTATAAATTGAATAAAGGTTGATAGGTAATTTTTTCATGTTATTCCGCAAAAGAAAAAATAATCGAACTCTGAAATTATTATTGTCTTGTAGGCATTTGATTCTGCCGCATCAATAGGAATTCCTAAGCTAATGGAACCGCAAGACATGGTGTTACGCTCTGTCCCTGACAAATTAGCTGTAACCACCTACTTGTTTCAAATGCGTGCTCATTTTACGGGACAAGAAATGCAAGTGCGAAGTATAGGAGATACTTCAAGAAAGAGTACGTACATTGTGGGCAAATTTAGCACGGATAATGAAGGGAAGATAACCGAAAACGTTTTTGAACAGGAGGCGCGGAACTTGCAGGATATAACTATACCTGAAACGCCTGCAACTCCTGGAACACCAGATTCCAATGGAATTAGTCCCAACGAAAATCATGTGAAAAAATTAAGCACAAGTGGCTCACCCGACTCAGAAAACGAGGCAATTGAAAAGGATAATCATGGAAACCAAAGCATTGTTGAAAGGAAAATATCGCGTAATAACCATAGTCGTAAAATAATTAAGCAAGGCTCTAGGGACAAAATAAAGGCAGATCCCACTGTAGATAAGTTAGCTACAACACTAGAGGATAGTAACCAGGAAGAAAAAACAGATATTGAAAGAACTAGTGAAAATAATGACAAGGAGAATGTTGATAAAGAAGTAAAGGAGGAAATACCGGAAATTGAAGACAAACAAGAAGAAAATGAAGAAGATATACCAGAGGTAGGTGTACAATATCATTATCTACTTGAATTTTGAATTTTATTTGTACATGAGGTAATAATGATATTAAATATATATATACATCATAGTTCCTGTGCTACAAGCCAACCCCATTGAACACAAAGTGGGCCAATTTTTGTACCAGAGGAATTTCTGTTGATGAAAAAGGCATGTTTTTAACACTACATGCCCATTTATGCTCTTCCTTTCAACCATGGCAGAGTGTTTCATTTCTTTGCGCGCAAGGTTCTATTGTGTGCATACCGTCACAATACAGATTTTGTCCCATTACTAACCAGTAGCCTGACCAGATTTTGTGGTGTATGCAACAAAATGTAGTTTCTCACTGCAATCAACAAATGGAACTCAAAAATAAATCGTAATAAAAAATATAAATAATAATGATAAAACTAACAATTAATTATAATATCACTGATTATATTTAATACAATTAATGGTTTTGTATTTTTCTACCAAAGTTATTATCAAATTATTAGAACAGTCATTAAAACTTTTTTAATAAATGAATGCCCTACATACATGCATGCTACCATCATAGTTGCCGTAGCAATGTTTGTAAACAAATCAAAACTGGAGAAAATAACAGATTATTGGGAATAAAAATATTTTCTTGTATACTGGGTATGTACCATAGGTTTTTTAATATTGACAGGTGTTGAACATAGGACTTGGGGAGTCTTCACTAATCTACAGCTGCATTACACTGATAATCTATACATCACTGTTCATTATGTCAAGCATTAATATTAATGATTATAATAATTCAAAAATTTATTTCATAAAGGAAATATATTCTTTAAAAGGATTATTAAAATTGTTGTTTCCTCTTGACAACTCTAATCCTTTTATTTGGCATTTAGTAATCAGATGCACAATTAAAATAATTATATTATTTGTAAATGTTGTGGTTAGAGACTTCCAACTGTTTAAATATATTCAAGGCTTTGTTAAAATCCACTTATTACTTGCTTAGATCTTCTGCTGAAAATTCGACCATTAAAATGATCAAAATAAAGTGCATAATTTAGTGTGATAACCGTACTTCAATCAATTCAATCTCGAATATTACACACTTCATTACAATTAGACACCAATTTACAATTATATATCCGCCCTGCAGTCATTTCGGGTTCTTGTGATAAAGAAAAGCTTTTAAATCAAATTAGATTTTTCATTGATAGAATGGTGTGGTTAGTGTTATGATTATTAAGCTGTGTTGTTGATCCTCATATTGTTCCTATTAATAACTACTGTAGGAAGTGAAATTGATATAGTATAACAATGGAAGTATCGGTGGGACTCTTTTTTGGCAGTTGAGATATCAACAGTCCATCTCCAATTCATCTCCGTTCTTCAAGCCTCCTGTTCTTAGCATTTGCCTTTTCCCGCTACAGTCGAAGTCATTGTTGTGATTGTTTTTTCTGAATTTTTATTATTTCGTATCTTTAATAAATTGGAAATTAAAATATTTAGCTAATGCAATTTAACACATTTTGCATTTTCAGGATTAAGTATTGCAAACTAGATACGCTCAGTGCAAATTTGCACATGAAATGCATGAACAAACTTCGACCTCAACCTATAATACAAACACAGAGTGAAAATAGTCTAGACACAGGATGACTTTTAATATTAAGTTGTTTTAGGCTTAATGTTTATGTTTTCCATTAACAAGAATTCCATTAAGCAACCTTTCTTACATCTCGGTAAGAAACAACAATTTGTGCACATTAAAATTGCGTGCCACAGGAGTTAGGTTTGCATTAGATTTACCGTAATGCTTATTTGAATGGTTAGTTTAACTGCATAATTGTACCACTTTTTGTTTTGGTTAAAATGTACCTTTGTTAATGCAGAGTAGCCTAATATGTAAACAATGTTGTATGAATCGTCATACAATATTATTGTACCATGTTATGGCCAATTCAGCTTTTTTTATTAATAGATTATGTATGAACAAAAGTTTCAATTTCATACAATATCAAAATTGATTTTGTTGACCTAATTTTCTAAACTGGTTCACACGTTCAAATTCCTTTCATTTTATTTATAAAAATATAATGGCATTGATGCAAACTACAAAGACAATACAAGGTAGGCCTATTGAAAGAAACAACAGAAATTAGGCTATTACTAAGATTTTTCTCAACTAGAATACATTTGGGTATAGAAATTGATATAAAAGCACAAAATATAGATACCATAATTACACACAAATAAATAAAAAATAATACCCATTCACAAGTACAAATGAAAAATTTAAAAATCTATCATTAAAGTAATTGTAAATGTTACAAATAACATGGATAACATAAATCAAAGTTAATAAATAATTTGGATAAAATATTAGATTGGTTAAAGTGCTGGTCTTTTTAAATAGCTCAATAAATTATTAAACTTCCTATTTCAGTGAAATGATTGAATATCATTGCTCTATTCCCTTATTCCTGAAAGTTTGGTTCCAGTACTTATAAGCAAATAAACATTAGCAAGGAAATACATCAGGAAAAATTAATTTCCATGAAGAAATTACCGTAATAATAAATCTTGAAGAAAAAATATTGATGACAGAATAACCAAGCATGGTTTTTGATAAATATATGACATTACATCATTATAAAATGAATACAGATTCAGTAAAGAGTCTCCTATAGGCGATAAATCATAAATGAATTGAACATAAAAACATCAATGCTATTACAAATTACAATGTTTTGATCAAAAATCGACATTGATCATTGCAAAACATGCATCAGGATTAGGAATATGTTGACTCTCGTTCGATTACGAATCACTTGTAGGTACAAGTACCACTTCACGTGTTTCATCAACTAAATCTCGTGCATTTTTCGGCAATCAGTCTTCTTGTCACTAAGCTCCTTTGCGAGCCTGTAATCTCAATCTGGCAAGAATAATTTAGGTGTGAGAATGTCGAGGAGACACAGAAAGCCGTTAAGTATGAATTCGCCTTAAATTTACTACCAAAACAAATTTACCCTCCATCAGCTTGATTAATTTGCTGATTTAATTTCTCATCAGAGTTTGCGATGCGCGCTAGATTAATGTAATAATGTAACTTGAACTTTTTAGGCAACTGCTATCTCTCGAGGACATTCGGAGCATCGGGGATCGTCGTTTATGATTTTGATTGTTCCAATTACAATGCCGGTTTGCTATTTGATAATCTACTGCAAATACTCTACTCTTCATCTTTGTAATTATATTAAACAAAGAATTAAAATGGGTTTTTTTTAGAGATTTGTTGAGGTAATAAATTTGATATTTTAATTGCTCAGTTCTATATTTATATGTACTATAAGTTGAAACTAAGAATGAGATACAACTGATGCATAAATAATAATGTAAATATTCTTTGCAAGGCTCTGGCAGACAATTTTCTTTTTTTTTTTTTTGTAGTGATCCTGGAAATTAGCAAAAAGAAATTTTTTCTTTATACTGTGTAGAAGTCAATTACTTCATTCAATCATCTTTAATGAGTAATGCAATATTTTTAATTGAATCTTTCAAGATGTAACACCAGACATTATGTGATACATGGCAGGTTCAATGTTCTTTTTTTTTAATTTATGAATTATTATATAAATAATTCAACATATTAAGAATACAAAATTTGATATCTATGGTTATGTCGAAAGAAGGTGGTTGAAATTCAAATAATTTTTTTTTTTTTTTTTTTTTGTAATTGTATTTTTTATATTTTTTTGTTCTCAATCTTACGTGCAATGCTTGTTATCATGAAGGTGAATTTGCTATTACAATGGGCATTAAAGTTTAATTGAATTGAATAATACTGGATATAAAATTATTAATTACCATAATAATATTTAAAAACTATAGTTCTTTGGTATTATATATTTTGTAACATTTTTTATTAAGGTTGACACAGATGGGTTTAATTTGTAAGAGTTATAATATCTGGTTTGGCGAGTCCAAGGAACTCAACCTAAATCCTGAGCAATTGTAGTTAAATAATTATCATGGTTTTAAGTATATTGTAAGCTTCGTATCTGAGTTCGGTTGACAGTAGGTCAGTACGTGTACTACAGCGAGTAGATTTAATGGTTTAAGACAAGATGATTCAAGAAAATTATGGGTTAAAATTATTTCTGCAATTTGGAAAATTTTAAAATATTTAGTTTAATGATAATATTATGCATTAATTGCACCAGTAATCATCAAAAATTCTCATTGCAGAGAACCATGGATCATAGAAAAAAGTGATAGTATGGCATCTGATTGAAATTTAACTTTGGAAATTTAAAGTTTATCATTGTGTATCATTTTTAATCCGGACTACTATGAAAGCAATTGTATGATTTTTATTTAACATTAACATTTTTTTTTTAATACCTGTGTTGGAAATCATGTAATTGTGGTTATTGGTTTTAATCTTTAAAAATAATAGTTAAAAATATGAATTATTTCTTAGTATTATTTCTCTTACTACATTAAATAAAATTTTAATCATTTTAATTTATGAAATCGTCTTTGGATATTATAATTATTATATAAATTACAATCATTAAAATCTCAATTCACTATATTGGATTTTAGTGTATTTGTATTTTATAAATGTGAATAGTTTTATTCATTAAAAAAAACAGATGTAAAATATGTGCTTTAGCCAGAGGAGAAAAGATACAATATATAGACCTTTTTGAATTTAGAAAATATTATGAAGTTTAATTCTGACATGAAAAAAGGGTGTACTAGGTCGGAGATGCCTGTCAATATTTGGATGTTTTTTAGGGTCTCTTAGTGTTGCTGCAGTGATATACTCATTTGATCACATTTGTTTTCAACACGTTATATTTTCATTGCGGATTTTTTGGGCTCAGTACGGACTCCAAAAGTATGCATTTTCTTTTAGTTTTATAGTATATGCGGATTTTATAAGTCCGCAATGACGATATAACATGTTCTTCGCTAATAGTGAAAACAGGGTGGACCACATATGTTGTCCTCTCCCACCCTCAAGCTTAGAATATTCATTGCAGTGTGCAATACATTTTACAAGTTGTTTTGCACACAAAGTGAAAAGGGTCAAGCAGAACATGCACTAATGAAAAATTATTGCATGGTTTGGGATCATTTGTGCATGGTTTGGGATAGAAAAATAACATTGGGAGTTAAAGAGATAATGACACAATTGACTTGTATTATAAAAGACAATGTAATGGTGTAATCTGTTTAGGCAATAAATATGATCTAATGTATACCATAACCACAGTATTCAAAAACAAAAAGAGCATGTAGTATGAATTATCTAAAGCACATTGCCAATACTTTCAAATTTCACCCAAAAATGACATTGGATAACAAACATCTTGATTTGTATTTGATTGCCTTCATTTTATCAATCTGCAGGTCTTTATTAGAATGTGGAAGCCATAACCAGATTACATCCACATGTGTAGACTAAAATCCATTGAGCACAATCCATATCAATTTGCCTGTTTTTATAGTTTGTTATAGACTTAGACATGTTAAGCTGATTTCGTTTTACTGCATATTTAAAATCTTATAAATGTTTAATTCTACTTAAAGTCTTAACGTCAATAGAAAATCCCAAATATGAATTGGAGAATGTGTGTTGATTATCAAGGATTATCCGCACACAGGCTATTTTGCTTTCCATGGTATTATCTGCACGTATTATAATCTGATCATATTCTATGTAAATTAAGCAGAGGGGAAAGATCTTAAGAAAATCTGCTTTGCTACCAAATTCAACTTCTCTGTATCCTCTATGTAAGACGATTTTGTTTCGAGTCTGGATATCTGCTTATAAAAGAAAATGACATGAAATGCTTAGCAGTTGTGTTTGAATGCAAATGTGTAACTTTGTGTCCGTTACAGGTCTCTTATATGTCAATATTCTTATATTTGAGAACGTTTGGAATTGATTTAAATGAAGATTTTTGTTTTGAAAACTAACCTGTCAAGATACATTTTCTGCCGTTGGATAAATGAACAGGAATTCAACCCAAGCGGAATGTTAAATCATGCATTTTTTCTTATTCACGACGACACACAATTTCAATTGTAATGGAATGTTCATATTGTTTGAAAAATCTTGTGTTTTTTTATGTTGTTCAAACAGCAAAACTTATCACGAAGGGAGCAATTACAATTACGGGCTCGGAAGTTACTGGAACAAGCCCGTAAGGAGGCAAATGCGAAGATTATCCGCAACAACGATGGAGCCTTGAAGACTCCTGATGAAGACCCTGCTGATGTGAGTACCAGAACCATTTTTTGTCGCTCACAGATCACTTAACAATAGTCTATAAGGTTTTTGTCAGGGCTTTCTGTATATGATGGGTTATAAAACTGCTCAACTTGCGAAGATGTTATATTGAATTTTGATTGTGTAATGACACGTTAAGAGTGTTTTGATGGAGTGTTTTTAGGGTTGCAAGTACAAGGTTCTATCTGATACAGGGTTTAATGTAGGATATTGAGTGAGTACTCAAGCAAATGTCTGTGGACTGTTGTGATATATAAGTTTACAAGTGTTGGTAGATTATTCTTAAGTGTTGGTGAAGAGGTGTATGTTGAGGTTACAAGTGCAAAACAGGTATATAGTTCAACATTAGTGTGTTACAGGCTTGATAGTTGCCCAAGATAAAATTACAAATGATTTTGTATTCTGGTAACTTCTTCAAGTTGAGTTCAAAGTGTTTTTTCCCCTTATTTCTTTAAGCTGTGTAACATTATGTTGCTCTAGCTATGTTAAACTGTTAATTATAACCATCTATTATATAGCTAAAAAAAGGCTGTTTATAACAGAACAGGTATCTTATGATTATCCATGGATTACCTGTAATCCAAGGATTCCTCTTCTTAACCCACTTGTTAAAGAAGTTAACTGTATTAAGATAGATCAGTTTCTACTAGTTTTAAAAATCTTAAGTATAAAGTGGTTGATAACAGTAATTATGGTGTTAACTAAGCCATTGTTTTCGTTAACATTGTATAACTGAAAGTGGACAGTCTTCATTGTCTTTTTAATTAGATCATGATGAATCCTTTGGTTGATTTAAGATGTGGTGAAGAGTTTGCATGAAAATTCTGGCCATGCTAAGACATTCCAACTTGCACTCTAAGTGGTGCAATATTAAAATTATCATACTGATAAGTCTAATAACTGCATAGCCTTTTAGAATATTTACAACTATCATTTTCCTTTTCTTTTTCTAAATTGATCATGTTTAATGAAAAATTATAACATAGGCTGAATCCATACGGAAGGCTAATCTAAAACAGCGAGCAAAACAACTGATTGCGGATACGAGGAAAAACCTAAACCGACCGGAGTCTCCACATATAGAGGAGATCACAGCCAGTGGAAACTCTCTAGGTAAGTCAAATATAATTAAAATATATTATTTTTTGTTTTTTATTTAACAATTTTCTGTGATCTCCTTTCCAGTAGTTAAATGTGTAGCTTACATACGAAGACAAAAACAAAATATAGAATGTAGAATATTTAACTGTTATTTTAAAAAGGGACCTGTTTTGAGAGGTTTTTTACTTCTTTTTCTTAGATTAATTTCTTCTTTGTTATACAGTAGTAAGTTACAGTAGTTAGTTTTATTCAGCCTATGACTATACCACATATGCAGTACTGGTTTTCATCAGATCACTGAAGTTAAGCAACTCTGGGTGGGATTCGGGTAGTACTGTAGGCTTTTTAATGGTCTACTCCTTGTCCACTCAACCCCTCTCTTTACCACCAGGATGAACCCACTACTAGAAACAAGTCTTCAAACATTCATGTGTCCAACTGAAGAAATTGAACCAACCATATCAGTTAATAATGAAAACTTTATCATCTAAACATAAATATACTTAAGTTTTACTAACCGTTTCTTTCTAATAAATCTTAATGTTTCCCCAAGTTAAGCTGAACATGAATTTGGAATTATGTTATTGCCACAATATTACCAATATATTGCTAAGCCGAGTATATAACACTAATAGTCTGAATGTATCATAAAGTGTATTAAATACAGGTTTTCTTTCATTTATCTAATCCTTACAATTATATTTTGTGTATAAATAATAACCAATATACCAAATTAAACCAAATAAAATCAAAGCATTGTTAAAAAGATGCTGTTTTTGTTTAGATTGTATTTTGACCCAAAAAAAAAGATATACTGTAAAGTAATTCAAAATTTACTTACTTTCTATTATCAAGTCTTAAGTTATTTGGGTCGAAATGCCTCCGAACATTCTAAGCAAAAACTTTGTCGATTGACCCTCCACAAGTTAAAAAGTCTTATACCTGTATATAGCCTTGATGTGCCTATATGTGTTCATGATGTGATGTCATTATGACCATATTTAGGCATGCCATGTTTTTATAAAATAAAATTTATAAAAGTCCTTAAATTGTTAAGAAGGAACCTGGCAAATACCTAAATGAAAACTATAATAAACCACCAAAGAATATGATAACACTTCTGTAAGTATATCCTGATAAATATTATGTAAAAAGATAACTTCAAGCGATGCAAATATGCATCATAATTTGCGATAATTTCAACATCGTAAATTGTGATCCACAAATCTTCTCTTAGGCAACAGTGTTGTCAATTAATCAATTTTATCTATATGTAAATGTGATTCAAAGAAAGATGCTCGTTGTAACTTCACTGCCCTTTTGCAAATACACATACGTACACGATACACTAATCACCATTTCACAGCTTTTTTTCAAGTATCACAGATAATTTCCGTCATTTTGCCATCAATTTAATTGTATGGCAGAATATGATCCTTTGATCTTTACATAGAAAAACCCAAACAAAACATAAAACTCAAGGGAAGAGCACTGGCAAAAAAAGAATGGAGTGTATTATGTTAAAGTAATTAGTAGAATGTTATAAGGATCTAAATGTGAGGTGACAAAGATTCTCTTCCTCGAGGCAACCCCTTAAGTCAAATTCTACACTTGGCTTCTGATTTTTATGCAGTCTTGTAAATTAAGCTTGTATCGACGTTAGCTAATGATTTATCGCAGCGCTGGTGATCATTCATGCAGAAATTGACTTTTTCTGATTTTCTAATATGCTTTGATATCTTTATACAATGCCATGATGACTAGAGAATAAACTACTCCAAATAACATTGCAAAAAAGAAAGTAGTATTTATCTGTTAATATTTTTGTAAAGTGATTGCCCATTATATTTACTGTATTTATAAATGATAAGTATAGAATAAGCCACTGCAATAATAAAGTTTTAAAATCAATTTAGTAATTAATTCTAAATTTCAATAATAGCATTATCTATCTCTTAATAATTGTTGAAGTACTATTGTAGCTTATTATATAGTTAATGATTTATTAAAATGAATTAGAATGAATTATAAATAAAACTTATTTATTAAATGAATATAATAAATATAAATGTAAATTTATTTAATACGTACGAATCAAATGCCATATAAATATAATAAAAAAGGTGTATCTTTCATAAAAAAAAAAAGTTTATCAAAATGAATGACAGAAGTTAATTCACACTTTTTTAACTTATCATATATAATTTATACTTGATCATGGCAAGACCAATCACTGCCATGAAAAAGATGTATTTGTGTATTTGTTAGTTAATATTATTTGACCTGTGTTATGAAAAACATATTTGATTTTATATTTTAAAATTTGTTAAAATGTCATATCAAGATGACCTTACATATTTAGTCTAGCAAAACTAATTTTCCTCTTAATTGAACATTTAAACAAGTTTGTGTTTTTTTACCGTTTTCACGGCTTGTTGGATCCAACCTCTCCACTCACAATTGTCTCCCCCCTTTATACCCTAGAGCAAACTTTTCACTATACTTAGGCCCAACAGTAACTCTCTTTTTCAATTAACACATCCCATTCAAAGCGACCCCAGAAAAGTAGCGCAAGAAGCAATGGCAACTTCAGCCGCAATTGTTGTGCTGGTTAGCAGCTCTTGGCAATGTTTTGCTAAGCTTCACGCAGTCCGATTCAGGTACTGTCTAATTTCAATGCCCATACACTACTGTGCCAATGAACTTCTCGCCTCAATTGGCTTCAAACACACATACAAAAATAATAATAATTGGTAGCAAAGGTTGTATATTACATATATTTGACAGTGGAAATGCTAACAGAAAGGTTTGGTGTACTCTTTCTAGCGTGGTCTTATTATGTTAGTCATATACAAACAGTCATTTATTTTGTTGATGACTCTAAAATAAGGAATATAAGATTGTGTGTATAGTGTGAAGTTTTTTAAACTGCTGGATACAATACAAATAAAAACCATATAACCCACTTAATCCCAGTAAGTAGGGCACAATCAAAAGAATGAGTTGACTTAAAACCATTTCAGTTGAGACAAAATGTTACATGGTACGCATGATAATCCTACACAAACGTACAAGATTTTCCTATTTCAGGTATAGTGGTAATCATTTTCATAATGATAATCATTATTATAACTATCAGTATTATTTGTTTTTACTTTTATTATTTATTAGGAAATAGTCCCAGTTAGAAATTTCTATCAATTACATAATCTTACATGCTTATAACAGATCTGCATTGTAATTTTTCCTCAAAATTTCTTGTCTTAATAATCCATCGTATTCACTCTGTAGTTTATTTTCTTTCCTCTTTTCATTCTTGTTTTTCCAATCAATGGCAGGTTCTCGTTACAAGGTGTTTCAATTCGGTAAGATGTCATCACTAATGTTGTCATCACATTGTCATATTCCATTTAAGTCTGTTCCTATTGTGAAATTCTTTACAGTACAACTACTCACTTCCCATTTTTATGTCTGTGTGTTCATACTAACACTGCTTTATAGAAATGTAGCACTAACAAAGTCAACATAAGAATTTCTTTCTTGATTTTGCATCATCTGCAGTGTGAGTTAAAATATTAAGAATAATGATAATACATGGTGAATGTATTACTATAGTACAACGATAGGTGTAAGTGTGCGTGTTTGTATTTTTTTTTTTATTATGTATGCTGACAATCAGTGGCATATATATAGGTGGAATTGGGGTGCAAGCCCTTCCCCCCTCAAGAATAAATATTAGCTTCCAAGGTGTTTTCCACTTAAAACTTGCAACAAAATATAGTACACTAAAGTAATTACAAAAATCACCCTTATATCACTTCATTCCCGACCTAGTTCCCCTCTCTTTTTCATTGTGTATCCCCTCCCCCATTAAATCTTGTATATCCATACAGTACCTCTAGATGTGCCATTGATTTTAACATTACATAGTAAAAATACTATGATATGTACTGTATTGTTTTTCATTTATACTTACATCATCATGCAGTAAAATTGCAATGCATGTGTGGAAATATGTGTGCAGTTCTTATGTAAATGTATACTCATAACATCACAAGAGTGAAAACAGCACGTGTAGGTTTAAACGCGTGTATTTTTCATGCTATCACTTTTTTAAGTGCTCAAAATGCCACGTGTGCTCGGTATGTGAGAGCGTGTGTATTCCATGTCTAAGTACTTACATCACTGCACAGTCAAAATGCCACTCGTGTGTGTCTATGTGAACATTTCACGCTCAGTAGTTTTGACAAAATCATTCTAACAATGAATCAACTGCTACTCAATTTACAATAAATTAACCAGAAAGGAATATTCTAAAAATATATTGTTTTGAATTGTATTTCAACTAGTACAGGCAGTACCAATTGAAGTAAAACAACCTCCTTTCGGTCTTTGCCTTTCAATATTGCGCTTTTAATTTTCAATATACTCGTTAGTTATATAACTTTTTCCTCAGATTTATAGGTATTTTAGGCCACATAACAAAAATGATATGTTTCTCATTGGAACATTAAAAAATAATAGTAGGAAGCACTTAATACCACAGTTATGACTGCCACTGTCACAAATTAATCAATTATGCATATTTAAAAGAAAATTAATCCAAATATAGCAAGGGCTAATCACTCACCTTTTTATTCTAAAATATACCGTAAATATTATGTATGAGTGAAATAAGATTTATTAATTGAGTGTTATCATTTTTTTAAATATAATAACGAATTTTAAAAATAGATGGGTTACAAACAGGAAGATGGTAGGACAAGAAACATGATTTTTTTTTATTAGGTCTAATGGACTGCTGCAGAATTTAATGTAACCAATTTATTAATTTTTCTCCAAATTATTATTTCATTTGTTAAAATATTTCTAACTATTGTAAAACATAATTTCTCTTTTTTTTTTTAGTATGAATCCATGTTAATCTAATAATTATCCAGGTATAGAAAAAATTGATCTGATCTTTTTTTAAGTGTTTCCTAATTGTAATTTCATTTGTTAAATCTTTCTAACTATTGTAAAACAATTTTTATTTTTTATACAGATCCGTATTATTAATTATCCATAAATAGTAAAATAATGGATCTCAAATAACAATAATCAACTGTACAATTGTAAAACTTGGTTAATGATTTGAAATTTTGTTTAAATCAAATGGAAAAGTAAAATCTACCTAATATAACCTCACAAGTAGAAAAAAACTATAATTACAGATGATAGTGGAATGTATGGTTTGTACATAACTTGTTGCTGTGGTTAAAATAATCAGTGCTTTTATGTTGCCTTCAATTGCTCCACCACAATGCCGTTTTTCGTAGCAATTGAATTTACGTTTTCTATTGTATTTGCATCTTGATTTACTATTTTGTAGCCTTGACCCAACATAAAGATGACGTACAATTTTTGTTTAGAAGTACTTTTTTAAATGACCAGTTATTAAGATTGCACTCTCATAAATGACCAGCTCTTTCATAGAAAAAAAAAAACAAGTACGTGCAGCCTTGACACTCGGTCAGGCTGTCACAGCAACGTCTTTTGATAATAATACAAGAGTCAAAAATGAATCGGGGTTTGGTTAACAACCCTGACCACTAGCCAGAGGGAAAGGAAGAACATACTTGGGTTTCTTTTTTAAGAAGATAAGTGGCCTTTTAACACCCTTAAGCTTGTAGGGAATTTGTTGGGACGTCCCTGATGTATAGCGGTAGGGCTTGGAGCAAGAAGGCTAAGAATAAAGGCAATTGTTAACCCATGGGAATAGTAATTGTAAATAACATTAAAAACAGTGAAAATACACAATGGTATTAAAATCTATAGTTTAAAGATACAACTTCAAATGAGCCACAAATTTAAAAAAAAAAAAAAAACCAATTAAGATTTCTTCTGATTTACTCTACTTTTTACTACAATTTTACTGCAAAATTCTTAAATTGATGACCAGTAAATTTTATGTTTTAATGCATAGTATAAATGGTATTGAATAATTTCAATTAAAAATTAAACATGAAACTGAAATATTGAATTTGGTTTTGTGGAGTAAAATAGGCATGTTAGTTTAAAAAAGGAATATGTGTACACCTGCTTTTATTCCATTGAAACCAAACCCTGGAATTTCATCATCCCTTTATACTCATAAGTAGTAGTACTATTGAAAATACAGATGATTAAAGACAGCTTAGATAACTGTAAATAACTGTTTACCCATATTTGCTTTTTCCCTCTGCGACAGACCTATGAATGATATTATGTTTTGTTTGTAGATGTTTTATAAAGTGTTATTTTTTATATCTAACATCTTTTTTTTTTCTGAGCATGCTTTTGAGAAATCATTTGTTTATTATCGTGAACAGGTGTAAGGCAGAACCCAGGTGGGTTACCTCAAAAAGTGGCACCGACAAAGAAAACGTCCTTACAGTCTTTCACTGATCTCATAGCTCCTCCTAAACCCAAACCAGGTAATGCTTTTACTAACAACTCCTTTATTCTCCTTACATCTTTAATTTTTTTTTTTTATCGTGGCATACTGCTAAGCCATTGCATTTTTTTTTCCCCTTCGGTGTAGCTCTTTATTTTGCTTCGGAAATAACGTGTCTAATCTATTGACTCTGGGCGATCAAGTAGCGTCTCGCAGACCACTTTTGTGTAATCTGTGGTTGATTCTGAGTTTAAGTACAAACTTAAACATCTTTGAAAACCAACCAAAGGAAGAGATCATTTGTATACAGTTACTGTAGTAATCCCTTCTATTCTTGTACCATATATTGTAATATGTATGTATGTATGCAAACTTGAATCTAAACATATATTTTTCTTTTTGCATTAATTTTTTAAAATCTAATTTTGATTATGTATAATTTATAGTTTATATTTTAATGTATGTTGATTAATTATAGAGGATGTGTTTTCATAAGCATGGGTACTGATGACCAAGCTATATAATAATAGCCTGCAAACAAATCAAACTGTGCACATTGAAATTTTATTTATTTGTATTATTGGTGGTGGTGTTAATGTTATTATATTATTATATTATGAATTATTTTATTAAGTTTTATTTTAAGAGGAAGATGAACAAAAGCAAAGTCAAAACATTCATAATGCCTTTCTATCATATTCCTTTCTAACAAAAAGTATATTAAAAAAAAAAACAACAGATTTTTTTTTTTTTTTAGAAATAAGAAGTATATTTTAATATTGGCATGTATTTTTTGTAATTATGAACATCATCATCATCACTATCTCCTTCCCAGATTAAGGGACTCTTTGAAGACTTAAACATTTTTTTGAGAATTGATAGCTTTAAATGTGCTTGTAAAAGACATCACTTTACACATCTTAGTCAAAGTTTAAAGATCAAAATTAGGTTATGGCCTACATTTCAGCCAATCTGAATGAAGTGTTTATATATGAGCCATTTAGAATATATGATATGTTATGTGAATAATAATATTTGATTGAAGTATAGATTATTTGTTCAGTACTATCATACGATTGTATATTTATTGGTTAAGGAGGTTACAAGTTGATTTGAAAGTGTAGATCTAGTAAAATGTACTGATGTAATTATTTTAATAAATATTTTAATCAAAGTGCCCATTGCTACAAATATTTGTTTATTCTCGCATTACAAGTATTATTTTGAGATCAAGTCTACGACTTAGTGCTAGTGGCTTAGTGAAACAGTATCACACTTCTCGCGATTATATGTGTACCCTAAAACCTCCGTATTCACGTTCAAGCTGAGACAGTGTGGGCAAACATTGCCAGTAACAAGATGGATAGAGCATGATATTGACAATTTCAACCATTTTCATCAATTTTGTTTATGTATTTTTTTAAATTTATTTAAATAAATATATCTTTATGTCATTTTGGTATTGTCATCATCTTTTTCCACTTTTGCAAATTTGTTTTTCTTTTTTCACCTCCTGTTTGACAGCTCACACAAATGGGTTACTGAAACCCTTTGCAAGTGAAAATATGTAAACAGCCTTTGTAGAATAATGCGGGCTCATTAATATATATGATGTAAATACAGGGTTAATCCTGCTTGTTCACTGGTGGAGATTGCCAATGTAATGTATTTAATGTGTATAGAACCATGCTCTGATGTGTCATTGCATGTACTCAATATTGTTGGAATTCTCATCATCATTTCCATATATAGTTATATAAAGTATATAACTTACATATAAGTATATTACTCTGTTGATTTACATATGTATTATGTTCATGGTTGTGTTTGTAGTTCCTGTGGATTGGGTGTCAATTTGTGTTGATTTTAATATATGGTATTTTTGCCCTAAAATATAAAGAAACCGCAGGAGAACAAGAATCGGAAGATACAGAATCGACCAAAGATGATAATGAAAAGGACTCGCAGAAGTCTGAGGAAGTGGTTGGGATATCAGTGGTTGAAGGAGAGATTCCCTGGGAACAGGTATGTTTTCTGTTCATTCTTATCTTTAAAAATAATCATACATAATTGTAATTGCAAGTTATTTATATTGACTAATATTAAAATTAATATTATTAATTATTATTAATATTAAAAACCATAATAATTTTAGTAATTATAATACTGATTAGCATTATTTTGAATAAATATTAATATTTTTTTAATAAAAGTACAGTATATTTTATAATGAATTATATGTAATAACTATTTATTTATTATTATTATTCAAGGGTCTAAAAAATTACAAACGGACAGCCAAAAGGCTGTATATGAATGCATTACAAAAATTGCTATACAATTTAATATAAAATAAAACATTGTAACATAACAAAATTTAAATAAGAGAATGAAACATTAATTATTTTTCAGCAGGAAGGTAGTGATTACATAATGGGCGAGTATGCAGCGCTCGAGAGGGAACAAAAAGGCCTGGATCACCGAGCAGGGATCGTGGAGAAGGCCCTCAGAAAAGCTATGGAAGGAGGTAAGTCTGGACGCTTAATTGTTGGCCTTGTTCTAACCTCACTCCACTTTCCCAAACTGATCGTCATAACAAGATTTCTTAACAGAATTATTCTCAGGAATTATTATCGTTTTTTAATCACCTTAAAAGCTTAGCGATAGAAAACAATTAATATTGAGAAACAATGAAAATTTAATTTTTGAAATGAAACTAAACGATTGATGATGATCATGTTAAGAGGATTATAGACGTGATTAGAGATGTGATACGTGAGTGTTGTTGTTTTTCATAGGTACCGATGACGAAGGCCAACTGATGCAGGAGTGGTTTGAACTCGTCAATAAAAAGAACGCTTTGATTCGCCGCCAAGATGAACTCAATACCATGTAAGTAACATTTTTTTATTAGTTTTCTGTGATTAAAGCCTAAATATGATCATGATGACATCACATCATGACCATATATAGGCACTTTATGACTATATATGGGCATACAACAGTTTTTTGTCAAACAAAATTTAATAGTGTGGACAGCTTTAGATGGACTATTCCATTTTTTAGGAAGGGGAGAGTTTGTTATTGAATTGTTTGACTGGACAAGCTTTTCAATTCAGTAACTTTTTATATATGTTATTTTTTGAGATTGACAGTCATTGATCAGAACACCATTATTTTACTTAAATATTGTTTTGATAATAATTTCATTATCAATTCTTATAGTGTCAAAATCATGTAAGTATTGACTTATTTAACATCAGATTTGTGAATTTCTTCATCAGATTAATGTTTAATAATTCTTTAGACATTAATGGTAACCTTGGGATTTTGTGTTCATTTATAAATTACAATTAGGATCTCATTTATTAATGATGCAATTAGTAAATAGATGTTTATTAGATTTTTAACTTGACATGTATTTTAATTTGTTTAATTGTCCATCCTACTGCTAGTAATAATAGGATAATAATAATAAATATTAATTTTATAATGGGTCATTTATCTAGTAACTTATTCCAAGGCATACATAATAATAACTGCATGTCATTAAATAGAAAAACAGCTGTTCTCAGTGTCCAAGCACCTCCAATCTGTATTAAAGTATTTCTGCACAATGTACAACCACCTCCAATCCGTGTGGAAGTCCTGCACCACTTTGAATCCATTCGGAAGTATTCCTAGTCGTGCAATCAGCTTCAGGCTAATTCTGCAGTCATTCACATTCATACCTAAGCATTGTGACTAGAGGAAAAATTTAACTTACGACCACATGTCAGTTGTGAGCCCAAAGTATGCTACTTATTCAAAAACAAAATATCCCATAATGCATTAATGTAAACTGAGTCACCAACAGTTAATGAGATATATACCATTCCCAAGTTTAATATTGAAATATTAAAATAGTTAATAACTGCATTTAAGTATCAATTTTATATGATAAATTTCCGGGTTTGATCAAAATACTATTTCATTTGTGAGGATGGGATTTTTTTTATGGCTGTGGTTTGGCTTAATTTTTATATACTCTGAATTGTACTTGTAATTACTAAGCTTTGGTATTATGTTCAGAGGAGGGTTGATGGTGTTAACTTAATACTCTTTTCTAGTGTAATCAAATTGCAATATCTTGTATTCATTTGTATAAAAGGTAGTTTACATTTTCAGCATTTCAATGCTTGCTACTCAACTGTTTTATTTGCATAATTATATAACCAAAGTGTTTCACTGTAAATATATGATGCCTCAAGTCATCGACCCCTTGATAAGCAAATCTCTGCTACCATTAATCAAGTTTTAGAGATACATTCTTTAAGCAACCAGCTGACAAAAATTTGCATGCAAACAAAGTTTTTTTTTTTTAAGATTGGATCATTTAATTTTAGATTAGTTGGAAGACCAAATGTATTTTACTTTTAATGTTTCTAATCTGTCTTAGGTTTCTTTTTTAAATTCTCCCCCCCCCCCCCCCCATTTTTGCCAAAAATATTTTATTTTTTATCTTTTTTCCATCCACCTTTGATAATCTTTAAAAAAATAAGTTCATAAAACAAGGAATAAAAAAAAGTCTCGCCTTAGTAAAAGTAAAGAAAACAGGAAAAGAAGGTGACCCACAAAAACAATGCAAAGGTGCGGCACTTCCTTGTGAATCATCTCTTGACCAAACCTCCATTTCCCTAGTTTTGGAGGACGTTCATTGCTGCCTTAAAGTTGTATGGTTTGTGAGACAGCCTGTCTCTTATACACATCTAGATGTGTATAAGAGACAGGGCATACATAATAATAACTGCATGTCATTAAATAGAGAAACAGCTGTTCTCAGTGTCCAAGCACCTCCAATCTGTATTAAAGTATTCCTGCACAATGTACAACCACCTCCAATCCGTGTGGAAGTCCTGCACCACTTCGAATCCATTCGGAAGTATTCCTAGTCGTGCAATCAGCTTCAGGCTAATTCTGCAGTCATTCACATTCATACCTAACCATTGTGACTAGAGGAAAAATTTAACTTACGACCACATGTCAGTTGTGAGCCCAAAGTATGCTACTTATTCAAAAACAAAATATCCCATAATGCATTAATGTAAACTGAGTCACCAACAGTTAATGAGATACAGTATATACCATTCCCAAGTTTAATATAAGATTGAAATATTAAAATAGTTAATAACTGCATTTAAGTATCAATTTTATATGATAAATTTCCGGGTTTGATCAAAATACTATTTCATTTGTGAGGATGGGATTTTTTTATGGCTGTGGTTTGGCTTAATTTTTATATACTCTGAATTGTACTTGTAATTACTAAGCTTTGGTATTATGTTCAGAGGAGGGTTGATGGTATTAACTTAATACACTTTTCTAGTGCCTAACCTAAGCATTGTGACTAGAGGAAAAATTTAACTTATGACCACATGTCAGTTGTGAGCCCAAAGTATGTTACTTATTCAAAAACAAAATATCCCATAATGCATTAATGTAAACTGAGTCACCAACAGTTAATGAGATATATACCATTCCCAAGTTTAATATAAGATTGAAATATTAAAATAGTTAATAACTGCATTTAAGTATCAATTTTATATGATAAATTTCCGGGTTTGATCAAAATACTATTTCATTTGTGAGGATGGGATTTTTTTATGGCTGTGGTTTGGCTTAATTTTTATATACTCTGAATTGTACTTGTAATTACTAAGCTTTGGTATTATGTTCAGAGGAGGGTTTGATGGTATTAACTTAATACACTTTTCTAGTGTAATCAAATTACAATATCTTGTATTCATTTCTATAAAAGGTAGTTTACATTTTCAGCATTTCAATGCTTGCTACTCAACTGTTTAAAAAAAAAAAAAAAAATTTAATTTTTGGCCAATTAGCGCACCCTCCGCCGCGAAAACTGGATATTTCAGAAAAAATTAAAAGTTCTTCTTTATTTTTTTTTTATGCCCAACACTGCCTTGAAATCTCTAAAAATAAGATTGGTATATTTCTTCCTATTTATGTAAATATAAAGCATTTAACCATCCCATGTTTTTGGCAAAAATATTTTATTTTTTATCTTTTTTCCATCCACCTTTGATAATCTTTAAAAAAATAAGTTCATAAAACAAGGAATAAGAAAAGTCTCGCCTTAGTAAAAGTAAAGAAAACAGGAAAAGAAGGTGACCCACAAAAACAATGCAAAGGTGCGGCACTTCCTTGTGAATCATCTCTTGACCAAACCTCCATTTCCCTAGTTTTGGAGGACGTTCATTGCTGCCTTAAAGTTGTATGGTTTGTGAGACAGCAAACGGCAAGGTATTTGAACATAGCGTGGGAATGACGTGCAGCTCAATGGAATTTTTTGCTGTCTTTTACTTTTGCAGTTGAATGCTCCTCCTGAGTAAAGTTAATGGACATACTGACCGCTATTGTTCGCAGAAGGGCATTTACCACTTTTAATAAGTTACATAACTGTGTCCACCTTGCTTCACCAGTCCATTGTCCGGCTAGACAAGGAACCTCCATCCAGGACATAATAGCTGTACCCTAGTATTCTTCGGTGGCTTATTCATGCATACCATTACACATGCTTCTTTGAGTCTAGCCTTAAATTGGCTGTCAGAAATTCATCAGTCAGAGCTTCTCTGACATTGGGTTGAAAAGAAAACCAGCAAATATTTTGAGATTAATTTGGGTATATGTTTGGTATTTTCATTGTGATTGATGGAAACCATTTAAAATTGACACGGATCAGGGGAAGTTCCCACATTAGGATCAACTTTTTCTTTTGCTGAAGAAGCTATTATTTTGATTTTTTATGGAGGAATATTAAGGTTATGATTCTAAGACAACATCCTGGAGTCTCTACTAATGTAGCATAAAAAAACACCAGTAAAGTATAAACTAAAACCCTGGCATATTAGTAGTCACTCGGTAAGACTAGGCATGACAATTTTAATATACTTTTCAGTTAGATTTAGTAATTACTATTTTGCAAAAATATTCTTTAATACATTTTTTTTCCATAAAAGTCGTCTTCTTTTTTTGACATTTTGTGTGATAGAGTGAAGTTTGAAATTGTGACAAATGTAGGGTTTTGCCATTCCCGGTCACAAATACTAAGAATAAACTCAGAATATTTTCAAGGAACCAGCCCTGCAATTTTGACTGCCAAAAACTGTACTAAATGGGCAAACTCATTTAATGATTTTGCATCTAGCCTATCTTAACAATAATTCAGTACACAAAAAAAAATTCGGAAATTTAAGAAATGTGGAAATGTTGTGTCTTCTTGAGTTTTTAATGAAATACTGAAAGATTAGGTTCCAAATTTTAACAGAAAGGGTCTTGTTCCAGTAGCTGCGAAATGACTTCACTCCATATATTAAATGGCACACTGTGAAAAATAGGGCAAAATATAACACATTAAAAAAGGTACAGTAAGTTTATTGTCACCCACATAAAAGAAATGAGAGGTAACTAAGGGGCCACGTGACCAGTTGTAACTATTGTATCTTTGTAGGTGTCAAATTTTGCAGAGTTAATGTATAGGTTTCTGTAATTAACCCAGATTGGGTTAATTGAGTCTGAGGCACTCACAGTCCCATGAAAGCACCATAAATCCCCTCGTCACCACAATCCCCTCTGTCCTATGTATAGTGTCTGTCAGCTTTTTTTTAGCTTTTGCTTTTATCTTCTTTTTTTATACAGGGAGAAGGAACATGACCTTGAGCGAAGATTTGAGATGCTGAATCGAGAACTGCGTAACATGATGTCTATTGAAGGTACGTAGCATGTCGTGTTGTCTCCATTCATTTTAGTCATGTCAATCATACATCCTTGCAGTAGCTCATGCGTAACTGGTGCAATTGTTCAAAACAGGAAAATCTCCCCACCTTAATCATTAACCATTTTACTATATTCATCTCGCTGAAACTTTGTGAAGGGGATCAACGTCTTTTAGTAATTGCTCATGTCCTCACATCAATTTACTCTAGTCTTTCTTAAAGCCTATACAGTGGCATAATCAGTGGTTTTTTCATGCAATACTTCTATTCAAACCATGTATAATCACAGTTGGTATGAAAAAGTACAATGCTATCAATAGAAGGTGGTATTTTTGGTGCTTGGAATAAACATAGTACTTCAGCCTGATTGAGGCAGAAGCATTTTTGTGACATAGTGAAGGCATACTCCAACTGTATTTTTGGCCTTAATTAGTTACTAACATTTTAATAATACAAATATAAATCAAACTTTGATTAGATATGTTGTTATTTGTACTTGGATTATAAAATGTTATCAGGGTCAGGTAAGACTACTTTATTAGTTAAAAGAAAACCTTCAAAAACGGTTCAATTGTTTGCCAACTTCAGCCTGTATTGTGTTTTATTTTCTCCTTGTTTTTTTCTTTCTCTTTTGCTTCGGCATTTGTTAGTCATAGAATAATAGGTAAATTGTGTGGTAGCACTGTGTCAAGGGTACATTTCTGAAACAAATAATAATGAGAACAAAAAATAGCAAACAATTACATAGAAACAAGCAAGCTTCTGTATATATGAAAAAACAGCTATCAGGAAGGATACATACCATACTATCTTAGGAAATGTGTTTTATAGATTTTTTTACACATATGTAGATGTATGAATACATAGATTATAATAAATATTAAATAAATAAATAATAGGATTCGAACTCAAGACCTTCCGACTACCATTTCGGATACTCTACCAACTGAGCTATAAGGCCAAGTGATGTACATCCTTGGGTTTTCACATTAGGACATGTTTTTACTTAAGGTATTGTGTAATACGCAACAAATAATAGTAAATCACATGAAAGTAACTACAATGAATACATGTATATGTTGATCTTCAAAAATGATGTATAAGTTAGAATATATATATGCTTGTATTAATAAATTTATTATAACAAACTTTGCTAAATAGAATATACTCTGATTATATGTCTTTTAGTTAC
>NW_022712275.1:1093975-1112574 GCF_011630105.1 Anneissia japonica
AATATAACAAACTTTGCTATTACATAATAGAATATACTCTGTATACGTTTTAATGTGTGAGCAGAGTTATTTATGTATATATTGTTATTTATAAATAAAACAATTTAATTTGGTATGTTATGTTTTGTAAAATTGTTTAGAAATTATTTGTAAAAAAGATATAAGTAAATTACAGTGGCAATTTAAAATTATGTTAAAATGTTACAGTGCATTTATTTTTCAATTATGTAGAAGTGTGTATTTTAATTTCATATGTGTTTTTTTTTTTGGATAAATCATAAATAATTAATGAAGTATTATGCAGACAATTTTCATACCTTTTAATTACAGTTATTTTATAATTGAAGCATTACACTTCCATTTCAATTCAACTTAACCATTCACTGAAATTTATTTAGATATAAAATATATAAAATAACAGCCAATGCGGTGTTTCTGATTTTCATTGGATTTTTTTTCCTTCTACTTAGAATGTCAGAAATCAGAAGCAGAGAAGCGACGCGAAGAATTGCTTCTAGAGGAGCTTGTTATTATTGTAGATAAACGAAATGATCTTGTTCAACAGCTTGATGAGCAGGAAAGAGAGTAAGTCATTCAGCTCCGAGTCTGAATCATTTCGCTCCTCCGTACTATTTTGAAACAATTATATTACTTATTAATTATTCTTAATAATTATTTTATTGTTTTTATCGTTGAAGATCATTATTTTTTGCATTTCTTTCAAAAGGGAACTATTCAATCAAATACTTAATTTGAAATATGCTATTTTGTGAAATGAGGAAAAGATATCATTTTACAAAAGTACTGTAGGATAATTTATGCAAATTAAGTGTTACAACAATTTTATTTTTCAAACGAACAATAATGAAGCATTTGCTTCATTCGGGCTTCTTATATACAAAATAAATAAATCATAGCAACTCCATCAGAACATTATTATTGTTGGTTACTTTAGCTGTGTTCTGCTAAAGAGGGATTACATTCATTCATAGTGTACACTGCTGGTAAGTACTACTAATTGAAAATCTAGTTCATGGCATCAGATCGGGTGGACCAGAACTCTGTTGTAAGCCCCTTCCACTTACTTTTCTCAGGATTTTTTTAGGTTCAGAGGGCATACATTCAAGTTTTTTGAGAAGACATGATTTTCTTCTGCAACACAAAGCATTTTTGTAGTGATGAGCAAAAGTATTACATTCTGTTGATTTTTGTCTTTTTACAGGGCTGAAGAGGAACAGGAGCATATACAGAATATTTTTCAGAGGAAGAGTCTACCGTTAAGCAACAAGGACTCATGCGTGCTGCAGTGAATATGTCCTCTAGCAAAAACTGCTAAATGATACCATAACAACGAATAAACGCTACTCTTTGTGTTTCTATATGTAACTCAACTGGTAGCTTTGATTTAGTGTTGTTAGTCAGTTGTAGATCAAATGGAAGTATGATTGCATCCACTTCCATTGTTTTGGCTGATGACAAATTATAAAATAACACAAAAAAAATTTACTTTTGCTTTTAAAAAGTAAGTTTTTAAAAGCTTATAAGATTTCCACCTTAACAATTTGTTGTACACATAAAGTTGTGTATATATAGAAAAACTAGAAAGTGAATTTCTTATACAACATGTAAATTCATGTTGCATGTTACATACATGTAACTACATGGCGTTTCGTCACCAGTGCCGCCCCTACTTGAATGGTTTGCTGGTGTCGAATCATTGCCCATGTCAGCACTGTGGTGAGGTTGGGTGTGCTCTATAGTTCTACTAAGGATCTATTGCATTCATCTGTTTGATGGTGTACCTCAGAAATGGCTATCAATTAATATATACCGTATTTATTCGAATAAAAGCCCCATTTTGAATAAACGCCTTCCACAAATAAACGCCCTGAGATGTTATACACTTTCAAAGGCGCAGTTAAAATAAATATATTCTATATTGAATATATAATTTTGAGAAATATCAATATTGTATTATATTATAATATTACAATTATTTTTTTATCTTAATTTCCTTTAAATAATAATATATACCTTTTTTTCTTGTACAATTTTGTCTTTACCACTATCATTGGTACCTTGATGCATTTTCCTGAAATTTGATTTAGAAGTAACTTGAGTAACTATTCAGTTAAAATTACATTTTGGTTATTGGAATGTACATATTTATTCTATATTTTATTTACAATTTTGATTGAGATTAATTTAACAAATTTCTTTTAAATGTAATTATCTTTGCTTTGGTCTTCGGTATCATTAACATATAAATCTTGTATTAAATACAATTTTACTTCATTATAGAAAATTATTTATTTAAATTACATTTTGCCTAGAAATATTGAGGTTTTGTGTTATAGTAACAAAGATGGCGCCATTGATGTATTGATTGACTGTGAATTCATATAGACAATTTTGTATATGTTACTAAATATTTTGAAAGTAGTCAATGAAAAAAAATCTTCTGTTTTCACAAACACTGTTAAAGCTCTACTTCCAAGTTCTACATATCTAATAATAACAATACAGAAAGTTGTAATGCAATTTCTGCCAAGAGATGCAAATATATTTTTAATGTTTTAGGTTTATATTGATTGCTAGGAGCAGCATATCGTTTTTATTTTTTCTTTTCCCTTTAATTCATTTTCTAACACCCTTTCTGCTTTGCATCAAACTGTCGTTTTTATCCCTGGTGCTTAGACCTGGTGACAAATTGGTTTGTTGGACATTTTATAATCCAATAAATTGATCTATTTTCACAGGTAACATTATTGTGCCTTCTTTAATGCATCACCTTTGAGCTGTGCATTATATCTTATTAACATTCAGTAATTCCTTTATTTTTAACTTTGTATATACAGCTGTAATCAAAACATAATGATATTAATGAGAAAATTACTGACAAGGTTTCTTGTTTTATCATGATTGTTTATTATTATTATTATTATTATTATTATTATTATTATTATTATTATTATTATTATTATTGTTATTATTATTATTATTATTTTTGTTATTTATTATTGAAATAATAAATATTATTGGTATTTATATCATTGATCTTATTAGGCCTATAGTACTACTATGGCTACTGGGCCTACAGTACTTGTATATTCGTTCAGTTTCATGGTGTGGGTCATTTATTAGTTTGTTTCATTATTTACTTTGGACCCCACCTGTAAACATCCTGTAACTCTCTAGTCTGTGATTGGATGCCATAAAGCATGTTGCTAAAGGTTACATCTACGTTAAGGGCTCAGAAGCTGCTTGGCAGTGTGCAGTCACATGACTAAAACGTGAACCTCTCCGCTAAGCCCTGCGACTTGTATATTGTTTCTAAGCTCACACATAAAGATATTGTAAGCATACACGAAGACGTGCGTTTGTGGGATAAGCGCATATTCTTAGCGATGTCCTGATTGCTTATTAGTTAAGTTTGATTGGAACTCGGAAAACTTCCATAGTGATGGGAGACTAAATTTAGGGAAAAACTTGGGTACATATCCATTAACTGTAATATACGGTACAACTAAATACATAACATAATGACAGGTTATCATATAAGAAACTTTTTGGGCCTATAATTAAAAAAACCTGTGTATTTTATCATGGGTATCATAAATCTTCTTGTGTAATATATGATGTTTATTAATTCAATATGCATATCATGGTTAATTTCATGACTGATTACTGACAATAATGTTATTATAACATAATATACCAAATGAATATTAGGCGTATATATGTATTGTTAATGTAGGCCTATCTCTGTGATTTTGTAATGGTAAATTCTCCATCTTGCCTATATTTACTCATAACTCAAACTATTTTGATGATAATTTATGTGATTTCATTTATTAAAGGTAAAATGTAAATCCACTTTGTAATAATCTACCCAAGAATCGACTGAAGGCGATAAATTTGTGTGATAATAGTAAGATATAATATTTGCAACATTTTGTTAAAAAGCTCTACCTCGGTGCTTTTTCACAGAATTACTGGATGTAAATTAAATTCAATACAAAAACGTAACATGGGAAAATAAGATCTTATATGTAAAATGTCATTCTATTTGAGTTTTTTAAGTTTGTAGTTTAGTGCAAAAATCGTCCTAAGAGTATTATACATTAATGGTTTACCTAACAAAATATTGATATTTTAGGAATGACAATTTCAAATGTGTGTTAATCCGTAAAATCTATGTGTGCAATTTAAGAGAAAACAAACTAAAGTACAACTTTAAGTATATAATGTGGAGGTATCTTTAATTTTACTTTATTGAACAAATTGGTACAGTTTCACCTACGGGAGAAAACATGCCAGTGTGTACATTATGAATCTTATTTATTGTTTTAGTTGGTAGAAAGTGTGTGTTTTCCTTTTTGTGTAACAATTCTTTTATTATGTTAAGGCCCAAAACATATTTTCATGACTGACCATTTTGTGCTGTTCACAAATTCAACTTTAATAACTACTTCCTAGAAATCAGACGACGAGAGCATGCGCGGTTGACTATGTGCGTCTTATGTTCCTCGGCAGTCTGTGGTGACCAAGTTAATGGAGAAAAGTGCCGCATTCGTCCTTTCGTTTTTGTTTTTGTTTTGTTTGTTTTTTTTTTATTCTGTTCACGTCGCCTTTAGAACCCGACTGTGAGAGCATTTAAATTTACATGCTCACACTAAAATTATATTCAAAGACCAAGTTACACGTAGTTCTATCGTACAGAATCTGCAGTGTGGTACAATTAAAATGAGGCTGTATTGTGCTGGTGCGATACCATTATTTTTATGAACTTTTCATGAACTTAGTCTAGACAACACACTTTCCAATAATCCATTAATCATAATTAACCGGTACACTCCCGATATATACCGACCACACGTCGTTAAGTCCATTTAGATAACCATAGAGAAAATAGAATATTTTCTCTATGCAATAACGTTATCTTTATTTATTGGAAACAGTAATTTCCACTATTTGTTTTTGTATTTAAGTTTAAATCATATTAAGAATCGGTAACTATTGTATTAACGAATCGTATAATGGTTTTCCTGGTTTTATTGTAACATTAAAGGAGTGCACGAAACAGGCCATGTACATTAACAACAAATAAAAATAATAGGCATAAAATTTAAATGAGTCTCTGTTTCATTATTTATGTAAATGTGTGGTACCGTATAATATAAGATCATGCAGAATATAAACAGACTAAGAGAAGCCAAATTGATTCATTATTTCGTTCTTTATTCGAACATCATCAGGATTCTCAGGAATGAACATAATTTTGTCCATAGGGACCATATACTTGAAGTAACTTAACTAACCAATCAAAAGCGAGAAACCGGTAAAATTGACCAATCAAGTAAAACAAGGTGTGACAATATTATTAATGAATAAACAACATACCTTAAAACAAAAGCAATCTTGATATAGTGTTAACACATTATTAATATAAATAAATAAATAAGCTAGATGTTAATGGCTAGTTGTACAGTGCAAGTTCTTTTGATGCTTTTAATCCGGTATTTAAACATGGTTTATAGCATCTAAATAGCCAGGGCTTCCTTAAATAATAATTCAGACCAGTGTCTTAAAAGTCAATAACATTAATATTATTGGATATTAAAGAATGAAAATTAGAACCCTGAGCATCATCATAATCACCATTAATAGCTAAATTATGCATGGTTATGATATGTTGAAAACCATCACATGAACTTAGTGGTCAAATATAAAACACTATTAGGTCCTGTTGAATGTTCTTTTATTCTAATTGTTAGACATCTGTCCGTTTTCCCAATATAATCTTTATTGCGGCCAGGACATTTGAAATGTTAGACAACAGAACTACAGAAAATAATAACTCGAAAGTCCAGATACGATTACAGTTCACAGGCACTAAGAGACTTAAATTGGCCAAAATTAGATAGAAAAAAAAACAATATGTCAATGAAGCTGTAACAATGTATAAGATAATGAATAATTTAGCACCATCCTACTTAAGAACCCGGTTTCATGAACGTGAACATATATTATATGAAACAAGGTCAAATTACATTTTACGCCAAACCAAAGACTGAATATAAAAAAAAGTTTTTCATATCATGATACATGGAAAAAAATTATGTTCATTCCTGATGATGTTCGAATAAAGAACGAAATATTTAATCACTATGGCTTCTCTTAGTCTTTTTGGAGTCTGCATGATCATTATTATCTAAATATAATCAGTGGACCACTTGGTTTTTGTGTGGTATAGGTTTCGCTAACGACTTTGATAATTTAATCTTACAGTACCGGTCAGTTGGTCCTAGTTATGTAAAACTAGAACAGCGATTAACCAAATCAAACTTCGGCCTGAATATGAAAATAGTTAAACCCTAGCGCGACTGCTCTATGTTTTAAGTATTTTTCTCATGATGACAGTGTACTGTAAGAAATGAACAATAGGAAAATAAATGTGTCTATATTGTGACGTTGCTGCTTAGGGACACAGCGCTTGCAATGACAATCGAAAATTATCGATCCGGTTGGTATAATGATAAATTAACAGAGAAAACATTTTCATACATTTTGTTTCATTTAATTATGCGACCAACATTTACAATACAAAACAATGGCAATATAAATTATAGTGTGTAAGGAAGAAAATAACAAGATAAATAAAAATTTAAAATACAATACCGTACATCATATTCGTAGGTTTCATATTCTGTTTTATTGGTGTAATAGACACACGTAGTTCCAATATATTTTTCCATTTGGCCTAGATGGCATGTTCTGCTTATGGAAAGCAAAATAGTTGAAATGTAATTTCTGCAAATAAATTTAAACAATACATTGACGTATCAAACTTTTCCAGAGTACCTTCACCCACTTTCGGCTTTGTGCGTTTCTAATCAACACTAACGTAGGAATAACAATTATGGTATGGCTTAATAATTCCAGCTTCACCATATGTTACGGATTGAAGTTGAG
The DNA here is from genome assembly GCF_011630105.1 of Anneissia japonica. NCBI lineage: Eukaryota > Metazoa > Echinodermata > Crinoidea > Comatulida > Comatulidae > Anneissia > Anneissia japonica. Next base: position 1,100,951 of record NW_022712275.1, read on the forward strand.
GTTGGAATATCATGAATTCTACGCGGTGGATAACTATGATTATGTTTTGCATTAATTCAATATTAATTTGTATTATTCAAATGATTGTCTTTTGAGAACACATGAACGGCGTTCCCGCCGCTGGACTCAATCGTCTGCAAATGTTGCGTTGTGTGCGAACTCTCATTCAACTTCTGATGATATTCAGTTGATAACAATAGTGTGAACGAACTGAGCTGTTGCTGTTAACAATGTCATTATTACTTCATAATTATTATTACCTTCCTATTATCGATTATTTTATTGTCAATTCTTTATTAACATAGGCCTATTATCACACTAAGGACTTTAATAGATAGGCCTATTGCAAGTTTTACAAGTTTTAAATACAAGTATATAATATGTTGGCCTGTATATATATATATCTGTCTCTTATTCGTTATCATAATTGTTAGTATTATTATCATTATTGTTAAGCTTAATTTTATTATCATATGTTTATCGTTTTATCATCATTAATATCACGATTTAATTAATACCGGTACCGTAATTATCTATCAAAAAAAAGTAATCTCTATTCACTGTGAATATTTAAATCGAAATGTATCATGAAATTTGCCTATATTACGGTACCTTTATTGTTTTAAAATGTCTAACGAATGATAGGCCAGCTCTCGAGATATCGAATATCCATTTTTGTTCTTCGTAATATAATTTTCAATAAGATTTGGTAGACTGTGCTTGGCGGGATAAAGGGTGACACTCTGCCCTAGTTACTCTCCATCATGTCGCATTTGTGGACTAGATTGCCAGCCTACTCTTAGTGTTTTAAGCCAATAATATGATTTCTTATATCCTAATGGACTCAAAATTGAAAAGCAATCTTATTCATGGCATATGTAATTGAATTGTATTAATATTAAAATATATTGTATCTATATGTGATACTTAAATCGGGTTTAATCAATTCCTTACATATTGAGGTAGTTTGTACTGTGTATTTTTCCTCCATTGCTTTGGTTTAAAAATTTCCAGGCTTATAGAGTAGAGAGGTTGATGGTTAAAGATGCTTCCATTCTGATACGAGAACTACTCATTTACTCATTTAAAGCTGTGTCCATATCAAAATTCTATGTGACAAATTTTTGTGATGTGACCAGCAGGGGTGGGGGCAAGGAGGATTAATCTCCTAGCAAACAGGTCAAGCCCTCGGTCGGGCAGTCAGACCATAAAAAAATATCTAAATAGGCCCACACCAAGCCAACATGTCACAGTCGGAGAGTGCCAATTCCGGCCACCCAGAGGTTACTATTCTTTAAAAAATCTCATTTGGGAGGGGGAATCCCCTCTCAAACCATTCCCCCCATCTCTGGCCTACGAGCTCAAGTCCCTTTGTCGGAAAACTTAGCCCCCCAACCCCCAGAAAATATATCCTAGAGCCACTGCCTATAGACCTATAGGCCTACCCAATCTATCCGAGTTTGATACGGTAGTGGTTGGTAGTTTGGCTATTATTTTTCTATTCTGCCTTTCCCATTCGTCATTTTTATTCCTTTTGTTATTTTTGATATCACAATTACTCAATAATTTGATTCCAATTTTGCTTTTAAGCTCTGTCTACACTATCAAATTTTGTGTGACAAAAAAGTGTGATATGCCCATATATGATCATGATGACATCACACCATGACCATATATAGGCATAGCATTACTATATATGGGCTTGTCACATTTTTTTGTCAAAGTAAATTTGATAGTGTGGATAGAGCTTCACATCGCTCTATTAACAAGTTATAAGCCTAGTTCTGAAAGTTTTATTCGATTTTAATATTATTTCGTCTGATGATTGCAATTCGAAATGAATCGCCTGGGCGAACATACCATATTTCCAGTTGTAATATTTGATTGATTATCATTGGAGAATCAATGTCAATAACACCGCTTTAATGTCGACAGCCATAAAAATAGCTATTGATGAAACATGTGGTGACAATTGACTAAGTGGTAGACAGATAGAAGATGAAGTTCAATCAATGATTTCCTCACAAATAATTGTTTACACCATTTTCATCCATCATACCAGTGGTGGTGCCATAAGTTTCGCGACATACCGGTACAAGGCAACATCCCGACAGACATAGTATAGAGAAAGATTAAAACTGTCATGGCTCAAAGATGCGGTCTCCCTGTTTGTTAAATTTGGGTCTACGTGCGCTTTTAGCCTTATGTATTTGCAAGGAAATTCACTATATAAATAATAAATAGAATAGATTAATTCTGCATTTTATAATTTAAAATGTTTTGTGCTTTTATCAATGTTTTCTTTTTTGGAATTGTAGGCCTAAATACTTTTTTTGTCTTTATTAATTTGTGTAGTGTATTTTTATTGTGGAATTTTTTGCGAGCTTTGTCATTTCTTCGTTTTTATTGGAGACAGTAAATTTTAGGTCTACCTTGTATCTTGTATTCGCATTCCGTTGACGGCAACGAAGAGTAACAGTAGGCGTATAACTATGATGATGACGATGACGATGGAGATGATGATGACGACGACGACGACGACGATGATGATGATGATGATAATAGTAATATTTTAGATGTCTGTTTTTGTTTCCTGTTGGACGATTATTCGAAATAAATAAAATAGAGATGATGATTAAATAATGATGATGATAATGATGAAGATGATAATGATGAAGATGATGATGATAATGATGAGAGGATGACGATGATGATAACGATAAGGATGATCCGCCCTAGCACTCGGTACAGTCGTCGTAGTCATAAAAACATGTTAAAATAATATCGTTTGATAGTTGCTTTATGTTTTTTTTTCTCTCGACGAATCTTTCCTAACTTCCCCTAACGGCTTACCAACAGCAGTGCTTGCCCGCCACATCATGTGATGATGTGCAACACTGTCACCGGCCTTATATCGACCCTCTCCTTAATTCATGTGCGCGGCCGTGTGTATCGATATGCATACGTGGATAGCCGATCTTATATTAAATAGGTAGCCTATGTAAAGTTACTTGGTGATCGATGTCAGTTGTTACTTTGTTCTACTTGAGTTATTCAAATCATAGTATTGAGTCACCCGGAGAGGACCCGGTGTGTTATTGTCATATTGTCTAATGGACAATTTAGCCTCTCATGTTTGGCACAAGGACACTTGTAGACGTTTTGTAAATTGGACGTTCAAGAGGAGCATATTTACTGTAGTCCATTTGCTAATGAAATTCTCGATATGCTTCAATAATAAGGATTTTTACATTGATGAATACAGATGTAGTATATTTTGAAATATAAACTGTTATTGAACCCCCATCTATACACTGAGCGTGTTATCGTTTGAGTCTGGTTCAAAATCTCCAATCATCATTAGGCTTCAGCTTGATTGTAGGCTCCTCATTCCATTCTTTTGAAAAGTTAATAATCAAGTATCGAGATATATATAGATATGTGAAATGGTACGCCTTCCAAATTTAATTGCGTCTCCTAAAATGAATGGTAGGCCTAACGATTGTTCGGCGATATAACCTCGACACGGAAAAATGTAAAGTGTAATGTAGGCCTGTGTCTTGGAAAAATTTCGCCAAAGAAATTATGTATATAATTTAATGTAAGCAATATTTCAAAAAGACTAACAAAGGTGATGTGATTTTAAACAACTGTTATAGATAGGCCTAGGTAGATGATGTGACTAAGTACTATACTATGGTTTAATTATTGTATTAAATAATAATAATAATAATGATAATGATAATAGGCCTAATAATAATAATAATAATAAATCAATCTTTATATAGCACATAATGTTAACAACCTCGAGGCGCTTAACAACATAATAATAACAATAAAGGAAAACACAATGAGCATCAATGCAAGAGATTTTGACATTCAATTGGCCTCACCAGCCGATGTCAAAGTAATATGGTTTTTAGGTTTGTTTGTTTGTTTTGATCATTAGAACTATAATAATGTTGATGAATAATTTTGTCATAAGATAGGCCTGTAAAATATGAGTAAAATTAATATCAGACAAGATTATGACGTCATAAAACAACTGATGCTCAAAATGTAGGAATTATTTAATTCTATGTAGTGTCCTCTATCGATAAATGCAACATTAAGCCATATTTTTAAACAAATCAAAGTTTCTTGGAAGAAAGCTTGCTCCCCACATTCCCCTCTTACGCATTATAAAACATTTTTTACATTCAATCATTTCTATGCTCAAGTTAATAATTGTATGTTACTGCAAAATGAGCAAGTTAATTTCAAATTTATTTTTAATTAATTTTGTCTTTTCATGGAACAATACCTCTTTAATGAAGTTGTAGACGAATAAATTCTATATTTTTTTTAATTGTTATAGTTTGTGGGTAATTGCAAACGTCAGCATAACGTCATAAGTATAACCAAGTATGTACAAATATATGTATATTTCCCTGTGTAAAACGTTATTAGACACAAAGTGATTAATTAACCGTATTTGTAGAATCAAGTTAATTTTTGGAACGATATGTTTTTCATACCTGGATTGGGTCCTGGAAAATCTATCAAATGGCAATAAACGCGTCATTATACAACGTGGAGAAGGCTTTTAAAAATTGATATCCAACCCCGTATCCAACTACTACTAGAATATTGATTGGTGGTACAAATGGGAATTGCTAATGATAATAAAGTGTTATTTTGGCTTTTAATTTTTTTATTTTATTTGTAACACGAACATGACAACTATGAATATGTGTGCAATAATATTATAATTCGTTTCAGAAAAATTCATATATATATATATATATGAATTTTTCTGAAATATTTAATATCCTGGAAGGCCAAAACCAATATATTTTCATTAACAAATAGGCCTATTATGATATAACAATAAAAGTTTTAGCCTCGAGAGCAGTATTATTTATGTCTGCCTACAAACAATGTGGTAACAGGCGCGCACAAAGGGTTAAGACAGACTAGGAACGTTGCTGACTTAACTATGCTCATCTAATGGAATTTCCCCTACACCAAACCTACCCACCCCTCCCCAACCCTACCGTGTCTTCATTACCATACGATACCACCGTCATAGAATTGACTGCATGGAAGTGATTTAAGCCTGTGTGCTTTTGTTCATACGTGTTTAATGATGGATACCTGTTGTTTATCCGATTACGCTGTAACTACAGACCTCTTCCTAAAATAGTTTTTTTAAAGCTAATTTGAATAAATCTACCAGTGGTCATAACACCTGGTCGTATCTCTCTTACGATTTCTTTCCTTACTACTATCAGCAACTCTGGAAATGTATTTTTGTTTAAATTCTTTGAAAGGTAGGCGACCGTGTTTACTATAAAAAGTGTTCTCGTGAAACATGGAAGTTATCGGTAGATATATTTGAAATCGATAACAAATTGCTTTAGTGCCATTATATCGAAACGTGTAAAATAGAATTTAATGGTGTGTGCTGGAGCGTTGTGAGACGCAAGCAGCCTGTTGCTGGGAACAAGGTGGTTGGTAGCATTGCTAACAGCACGCATGGCGCTCCGAGTGCCGTGGGAAGTACATGTCTGTTACGGGATCACGCTATTATACGTATCTGATATCGGGATGTATATTTAGGAGTTCGTGAGCGCTGTAATGTAACATTTGTTGTCGAATGGTATTTGCTTTATAAAGCGTGCTGATGACTTTAAACCACTTGATTATCATCTAGACTTATTAATGTGACGAGACGAAAATGTAGGTTAATGACACAATATCAAACATATTAGGTATAATTCCAGACATGAGTATGTATTGTTTAGGCCTAGGCCTGTCCATAACTAATGTATTCGACTAAATATGATTGCGATATGATTATATCTCGTTCCTGTAGTTTGAAGTTGTAAAAAGTATTATAAATAATTATCGCTCTAAAGTGCTCTGTCCCTGTCTTCTGTTATTAATAGTTCTTATTTTAGGATGCAATATATTAAATAAATGTTTAATCCATCTAACATGATTAATAGGTCTCACATTATACCTCCATGGTCTCACTTTATCCACCTTTCTTAAATGGGGATTAATGTTCAGTGGTGTAGTTAAAGCAGGGGCGGATCCAGAGATGTCCAAAAGGTGGGGGCCGAAAGTGGGGCTGATAGAGATAACATTAGCCTAGTGGGGTCCGGGGCATGTCCCACGAAATATTTGTTTTCTAGACACCCGAAAATAATCTCTCAGGCGTTTTGGGAGATCAATTATTTCTTTTTCTTTCTTTGTTCTTTTTTGTTCTTATTTTGACATTGCATATGGTGGGGGGGGGGGGGGCTGCAGTCCTTCTGTAAAGGAATTAGCGGTGCCAAACTCTCAGAAAGATTTCCTCACCCTTCTTTCTCCTTACTGGAAAATGATTAATATAACTATATTACCACCTCATTTTCGTCAGTCACCACACCCCTCAGTCCTTGTACCTTGTAGTCGCCGCTTTCGAAATATCCACCAGGGTTTATAACTGGAATTCGGCTAGAGTGAAGTTTTATTTTATTTTATTTCATTTAAGGTTTTAATGTAACTTATTACTTAGTTAAGTCCAGTGCAAGGAATTCATTTTGAAGCTTGGGTTAAACTCAAATCATTCCCTTACATCCCTTCACCCATGGCAATATTCTACCCTTAGATACACCACCTCACTACTGGTTATTTTGCGCGTAAAAGTTTAGCCCAATAAATCCAGGTCAGTAGTTATCTCGTTCACCTCCTACCGTGGCAACCTGCTGTGACTTCCTAAGTTCCTTCAATGAAGCGTTCGACTCTGGCTAGCCCGGTGGTCACTTGACTATCTGGTTGATCAAGCCCACGGACAACTGTTTAAGCATACAAGACATAACTCATTAACCCGATATAGAAATAATACTAATTATTATTATTGCTGTTGCTATTACCATAAGTCACTTTCATACGTGTTATTGTTTTAATGTTACCATTATAAATTATTCTTTTTTAAAATATCTTTTTCACACGAACATACATTTTTTGCATCGGTCGATGTATGTTATACTTCCATTCTTTATTTCTTTATATCAGGCATAGGACATGTAGAGTATTTTTTTTAAAACGGAAGATTTTATCTTACGTACGGTACCGGTAATTTTATTCGATTAAATGTTTTAAATCGCGTTATAGACATTTTGAACACCGATATTTGTCAGTTTGCACCACAGAGTTGACTAGCTATGCAATTGAATAGATACGTATTGATAGGTGATTGTTCAGATTATTTTTCATGCATTTCCTTCTCATGAACGGTATACGTCTATTAATATGACTGTGCATTTGAACAATTTCCTAATAAAAATAAGAGTGCAGACAAAATGAACATTTTCACACCCTTTTAATTGTCTGTATATAAAACCATTAACAAACAAGTTTATCATGAAATCCCAGATTAGAATCGATTACCGGATTAAATATTCATTTGTTTTTAAAAAGGATTTGCCAATTGACTTTCTTGACGGATTTCAACACATAAAATTGCAGACTATTAGTGTAACCATGTTTTGGTATGTGTTTAAGTGTTTGTTGTGATAACACAACCCCTCGGTGGGACGTTGCGGGTACAGAATAGAACCCTGGACTCCATATCGATTTCTGGCTTCGAATTACCATGTTTTGCGTTATGAAATAATAACTCGGAAAATGGACATCGATTACACTTCAAAACAACAAGCGCGTGGTGAATAGGTTGTTGGCAACCTGATTGCCAATTGTTACCAGTGCCCGGGATCCACTCATCCTTGAAGTGGCTAACACGTCCACTCACCATTTCAACAAAATACAATAAAAAACTTAATGGTATCACAATAGATTTGTATTGACTGAAAACCACTCATAGGACAGGGCCACCACACAGTAGGTATTTTGTTTTACCATAACTGTTTTCCAATTGAGCGAAATTAACGTTTATAATTATTGACTGGGACGATTAAAATACAGCTTAATAATATATTATTACCAATTCGTTTAATATTACTCTTATTTATTGGCCACTGATCAACTAAACAATCAATGGTATTACTTTGGCTCAGAATAGGCGGTAAGTCTTTGATGATTATACATTAATGATAGGCCCAATGATATGCATAAACGATATGGTAAGCAAGTTTATTTGACGCTACTTACAGGGTACTGTGATTACTGTAGAAGCAAATGATACAACAAAGAAACTACATGTGCAAATTGCTGTCAACTAAGTGAAAAAGCATAAACCACAGATCTGTACAAAGGCATTTAAAAGATTTGGAAAGAATAAGCATGGGTATGTTTCTATTGAAATAATAGACAAAGGAAGAAATGTAATGATTAGAAAAAGGAAATTATTTTATCCATTTGATAATTGATATTTTTTTATTAACTTTAATTCTATCTTTCTACCTTTAGTAAACCTACCGTTGTTTGTTAGCTGTTCGTAGCTGATATTAATTAAATAATGGGCCTATATTATTGTTGTTTAAAATGATTATTATTATTTGATATTATTGTTGATATCGTTTGATATAATTGTTTATAATATTGTTATCATATATTATATGATTATTAATATCAGTATTGCAACAAATAGTTTTAATTGATGGTATATATAAATATATTTGTCAAATTTATATTATTTTTTAAAAATTATTATTTATGTAGAATTTAGGCTTATAGTTAGTATGGATAATTGATCATGATCTTTCTGCAGCTTTATATCTAAAAAATATTCGAGTAGAAGAATAGGTCTACAAATGCTGTTGAAAGATGATTTATTTCGAGTACATCCATTAATTTATCTCAGACTGTGCCCTAAACTCATTCTTCCATGGACTGTTCAAGTGAGAAATAGCCCAGACAACTCATATTTGTTCGCCTGCAAAATACAGTCTTTAGATATATAGACTAGGTTTTATAATTTTCTTAACGCAAGATAAAAACACATTAGAAGTTGGTTAAAATATAAACAATCATAAACAAAATATCATTTATAGGTATAGGCCTACCAAGCAGGTCTACTTAACTGAGCACGTAATAAATAGAATATCACATCACGAACATTATTTTTAAATAATTACTGGAAGAAAAAGAAAAAAAAATTGAAATCAATATACGCCTAAACATAAATTTATCGAACACATTATTTCCGACGACTAATTATTTATATATTTATTTATTCAACTTTTTTAACAGGGTTACCTTTCAGTTAGGCTGATATTAAAGAACCCATTTTACACAGCACTAACATGTTATGAAATAGACCAACAAAAACATCACCATTAAGCAAAAATAAGGCCAATCAAAATATAAAACATATGAATAATAAAGATCTTTAATTTTAATTCCAAATATATTTAACCACAAAATATAGAAAGGAAAAGAAAACAGATACGTGCAAGAAGATTAGTGTGATACACAACATATAATAATTATTATTACCACAATGTTCTGTCTTCTTCTAAAAAATACTTGTTAGTCTTGCTCGTAGAGATGCGATGCTGTTTAAGTTTAGTTATTTTCAGTATCACTATCAGCCAAGATTATAAGCTGGTTGAAATTTAATGGAAAGCGCGAGGCGGCAACATCTAAAGTGTTTAAAACAATCGAATCGAATAAACCATGTATTCAAGACATTACAGTGTATAAGAAATAAACAACTTTTGGTTGATTACAGACGAATTTCTTGATAGGCATACATAGCTGAAATAAACTGTGATAAATATAGGCTATGCATGTCGTTAATTATAATTATAAAAAAAAAACCGCGCTTGGGGTTTTCTGACCATGGACCTATTAATACTAACTCACTGGTGAAAATAACAAAGAAAAGATATCGTAACTTAAAATCAATGAACCTTCAAAACAAGATAGTAGCCAAGCTGCTGAAAATGTTTACGAACTAATAGTTTTGAATGGACACGGCTTTTGAGTGTAGCGATGCATCGGCATATCATAGAATAAATTCTGACAAAACTTAGCAAATTTCTTTAAAAAAAACGAATCAGTCGAAACGAATTCATTTTAAATTTCTTTAGGAGACAAAATGTCAAGTGTTTACGTAGGTATTTGAAGTGGTAGACAAATATGATCCGTATGTAGATTATATGTTTTCCTCAGGGTATTATAGAAAATGTCTTGATTAGAATTGGCAAAAGAAGTTTTTAATTATTTTTCCTGACCACTGTTTGTTTGAGTACCATGAGTACCTTTTATGGTAATTTTTATAATACTTTTTATGAATTCTCTGTACAGCAACTAAGTTAAACATTTTAAATTTTAATGCATTTTATAACTAAATATTCTAATTTTAATTCAATTCGTTCCATCTCCATAAAAAAATTATTATTGTCTTGCTTTGTGTTTTGATTTTTGAATATTGTATTTTTTTTTATCAAGTGACGAAATAATGAAAAGAAATGGAGAAGAATTCGATGGAGAAACACATGTATACAATCTTCACGAGTCCATTAATATATAATCATATATGTCGGCATGTTGTCCCTTTGTCTAAACACAGAGATGTTTAAACACCTCTCTGGTAGTATGACATTTCAATTCGTAGAAGGCCTCAAACTAAAAAAAAAACAGTTTCAATCAGATGCATTTATTATTTATTATCAATATCATCACGTCGTATTTGTTCTTGTTCCTGTGTTTATGATTATAGTTATGGTTATTCTGTTTCGTATAGTGGTATCATCAATATTTCTATATAGTTTTTGGTGGAAATTTTCTCTGATGCGCAAAAAAAAAAAAAACACAAATTTTTCATTTATGTTATGGTAGAATCTCATTACTTCACTTAATATAAAGAATATTCAATTATTTTATAGGTGTTGTGCTCGTTTATAAACGTATAAATTAGAAAGGTTATCAAAGTTTTAAGATTTCTCCATAACATGTAACCGATGATGAACATAATATTAATACCGTAACGAACTAGGTACAGGGGAAGATGAGCTACACGAAGTCAATTTGATTACAGTTTGGAATTAGGAATGATTTTATCTATAAACTAAATAACAAATCCAGAGTTTTCATTCTTGAGGTGATTTAGAAAAAATATCACATCAGATGTTGTACTTAAATTGTATTTTCATAATTGATGAAATTGGAATAGTATAGCCTAAGCTATACTTAACAAATTACATTTCATTATAGTATATTACATAGGCAATCTGATGGTGTTTAATAATCGTAATTGTGTCGCATATTATAATCAAGGTCACGGTTGATATTGTTGTTCTATTGCAAGCTCATAAAGGCGATTCCAATATTAGAGGGTGATTTAAGTTTCAATATAGATCACAGGCCTGGTTATATACCAACTTTCAAATATGAAAGCATTTATTCAATACATGAGACCATATTGTCCTGTTTTTCACCTCACGCAATTCACCTCTCAGTGATCGTTATAATAGATAGCCGGAAATGCCTTTAAAAGTGCATCGCTCCTATTATTATAATTACAACAAATCGCAAACTACATTTTGTCTTCTCTATTAAACTAATTAATTTACACATTCAATGTATTACATCCTTTGAATAAAATTTCTTTTTTTTTTTCAGTATGCTGAACTAGTTTTCTTTATTGTAATTTTAGCTTTCATTGCAGCTAATGTATTTTACACTACTAA
>NW_022712275.1:1112587-1116697 GCF_011630105.1 Anneissia japonica
ATTTATTTAACACGAATATTTCGTCCACACCGTTTCTGTGGACTTATCAGCGTAAGTTCATCCACAGGAGTGGGTTAAATTTCGTTTAATAAGTTTTGCAATAACGTTTTATCATAATTCAACAGGATGTAACATTCACATTTATTGAATACTTAGGCCTACATCATTTTTTTTTAAAGACATAGGCCTAGGAAATGCAATGGGCCTATATTATGATTACCTGTCTCGACATCTGAGCTTCAAATTATCAAGACCTTTTTTTCTCTTGACTTAGGCCTAGTTGATATAGATACTTAACCTGTATAGGAGTTCACTTATCACGACAAATGAATATTTTTCAAGCCTGATTGTAGAATACACCATATGAGGGCAGAATGGACACCGTTGCTATATGGACTCTTCAGAATTATTTTAATACTCGTTTGGTTTCGTTATATGAGAGTAAATGGGTTTATTCCATTTAGATTTGAATTCTCAACGAATTACAAGTGGCCTAGTGGTTAAGGCGTCTTAAAATCAAACAGGAGTTCCGAGTTCAAATCCCAGATTCACTCTCGCAGATTTCGTCATCTTTACCGTTTAAAATTCATAATTTTTTTTAAAAATATAAACACAAAATGGTATTGATGTTGTTTTCCACCGAGGATTGAGAAACTGTATTATTTTCAATTTAGTCATAATTCATATTAACAAATTAGTATATATAAAAAATCAACAGATTATTATGCCTCATGCAATTATACTTTTTCATTTATTTTTAGGTGATAGGTAATATTTTTAATTCGATTTAGGCCTATAAGGGCCATTTTTACCAAATGTCCTTTTAGCGGCCCAGTTTCACTGTGGCCATTTCCATTTTACGTGTAGGCCTACCCCACAGTTTGATATTGTTTATCTCTATTCATATACCACTGATTACGGTATATCTCTCGCTGCGTGATACTGCCTTAGTCGCAGACAGGAAGATAAGGAAAATTTAGTAACATAAGATTACATAATGGATCACAATTTAAAAGGTCACCAACCCCCAAAACATTCATTTCCACCAAGCTAGGCTTTTTGAAGGTAACTTCATTTTATTCTTGTTTTCTTTCTTCACAAAGCCCCCTCCCCCCACCACACACACACACACACACACACATCTGTTTCTATTGAGTTGTTACTGTAATTTAATAATTTTACATTTTTTTGTTTGGTAAATGTGAAAGAAATGACAGCAGCACTTTTAAGACTAACAATATAGAATTTATTCTCTAGCTTTGGTCCACAAGTGGACTTCATCAGGAGACTGTACAAGCATTTGGTAAATGTGTGCATTTTGTTGTTGATGCTTAATCTTTATATCTGATTTCAATTAGCATCTCAGTTTGTATATAAGGACCAATAACGAGTATCCTTCTATTTATGGTTGTTGTTGTTTCGTGAACGTGTTATGATTAATAATCACTGACATATAATCAGTGATAATGATTTCACATTTAATTTATTTATTTATATTTCTAATTTTAAAAGAATATGTCATATCACTAGATTTTAGTAACGAAACTATTCCTAAAATTAGTTACTAATAATATACTGTAATATTTAAACACCTTTAAAATAAATTAAAACATTAAATTGCTGATACTATAGAAATTTTGAAATTGGTGATGAACATATTTTTCATTCTAATTTTTATTTAAAATACGAAAATAAAATATTATATTAGAAAATACAATACTAACTTTATTAGCTCAAACAAACAGTATTGTAGGGTTTTCTAAATCAATATTAGGCCTACTAAATGGAAGTACCCTATATATCCATGAACTAATGAATAAGGAATGGAGCTTTATTGATACAAAAGTAAATAGCATAATGTGGGAATTAGTGACGAAACTATAATTAGGCCTAATAAAATATTGTAGTCCTATTTAGGCCTAGTATTTAATGGACAAAATGTGATGCCTAGTCGACGTGATGTATTTTAATATACCTCTAGGCCTAAATTGCATTTTTGTTTAACGACAATTAAAAGTCTGAAAAGTCAATAGGAATAATATAGTTTGCATCCTGTACTGATACATAAAACTTTAGGTCGGAATTATCAGGCAAACATCTGTCAAACGTGATTTAATCTGATCAAATTCAATTAGGGGAGCGCACGAGCATAAATCATTTTTTTTAAATTTTTTTGCACTCTTTTATATTTCGTTAAATTAGTGAAAAAGATTGTTCGAATATAATGAATCTCCCACCAAAACATAGCAACAACAATATCAGCAGTCAAAAACCACACAGGCTGGGACAGGGGCATCTGGGCCCGACAACCAATCGCGGTTCGCGTAATATCTTCATTAGCGATAACATTGATCCCGCAACAAAAAGTTTAAGTAAGGTTCTCTGTGATTGGCTAGTGTGAATAAAAGCGGAGAAGTCATGGACATCGGCGAATCAGAGGGGTGAACGGTATATAGTCAGACTGTGTGATATCCGTATTCTCAGTTGTAAACCTATAAACTAACTTGGGCTAGTGAACTAATCCATGACCGCTTGTTTCTGTGCTAAGTACGTCTCTGATCCGGATCCGCTTGTTATACGCATATATACGTAAGCCCTGTGTCTAACGGTGTAAGGATAAGACATAATTTCCTAATCCACGTAAGTTGATATTTTAAGTTTAAACCTTTTTAATTCTACATCACCATGCATTTCAAAGTAAGTAAACAATAACCTTATACAAACTCGTACCTGACCAAACCTTTAATTCTAACTAATGGTTAGGAGTACGGTAGCTTTTGGAAACTGATTTTGTCCAGGAATTATTACTATAAATGTATGCATTTCAGTCATAATGTTATAATTTATATGCAGTTATTATTAGAGTAATTATTGCTTTTGGTGGTGTGTTTTTCTACAAAAATGACTATTGTAACCCGCTGTGTTTTAGAATTTGTTTATCACAGGTTGTTGAATGCCTATTCCGTATTCTTTTTATTTTCAGCGTAGTTTTATGAATAATAGGTAGCATAATGCATGGTCGAATTCAAGTTCAATAATTGTTGTTAGTCAATGCGACCTTTCCTTTTCATTCTATACGCGCATTCAACACGTTTCCAAAACCTCAAAAAAAGTGCCAGTCTTAATATTTCCCGAGAGGCTAGCGTGTATTGTGGGGCATGTTACTGTATACAGACTTCACAAAAGCCTAACTACTTTTATTCTATGAATGCAAATTGGTTTCATTTGAGGGTACCACCGTGCTTGGAAATGGTTCAACCATGGAGGTATAAACTTAGGCCTACATGAACAGGTATATTTTCATATCCTGCTGCGCCTAGGAAACCCGGCCTAGCCCTACTTTTTTTAGTGATTCCGTTTCGTCTCTCTGAATAATATTATACTGTGCACAGTTTGCCAATGTATGTTAAAATACACATACTCGATTCAAGGTGCTCTATATATTTTTTTTTAAAGGATTGCTTCAATACTCAATACGGGACTACATCAGAAAGGCATATATTTGTAGGCATAATGAAAGCCGTACTATAACCTACTTGGCCTAATTAATTAGAAATAACATGAAATAGTACGATGCTGTACCGATTGAGTAAATTTTGTAATTATGAATAAGATATGGCTTGTATACGTACTTCCTGAATAATGCATAAGTATAACCATTGTTAGCTAATACATTTGGTTTTCAAAATTTGAACAGTTTCTCAGAATGTAATTAATAACGAGCATGAATATAACGTACGACGAAAATTGACCAGAATATGGTACAATATAATCTTTTTATATCGTTAAAAATCAACGCATTCATACATGACATAGTAATGTATATAACAATACTAGGTATATCATTAAAACACGTGTTATATGTACATTTATTTAATTATAGTTATATATCGTACACAGAGATAGTATATAATATTGCCTTAAAATTATGGTGTACATATAAATATATAGGCCTATATAAAACAGCAGTAGTCAAATGAACATGATGTGTTTATGCAGCAAACCTAATTTGAATACTATAGGCATATATATACATTATATATATATATATATATATATATATATATATATATACATATATAAAATGTATATCAAATGAAACTCTGGAAC
>NW_022712275.1:1116702-1129335 GCF_011630105.1 Anneissia japonica
TATATATATATATATATATATATATATATATATATATACATATATAAAATGTATATCAAATGAAACTCTGGAACAAGATATACATTTGCCAGATTTTATTAATGAAGATAGTCCTTCATCAGATGGTATATGTATATATTATATATATACATATACCATCTGATATGTATATATTATATTAATATTCGTTTCCTTAATCAAAAAGGTTTGTTCCACTGTTCATCCCTGTGTTTTCGCATTATCATATACATATATATATATTATCATATATATACATATATATGTATATAAATACATACATATGCATATATATAGGTATATATATGTATATATATAGGTATATATATATATACCTATATATATATATATCTCAAAATATTTAAAGTAAGCCTAACATCTTCCAGTTTTTGTGTGTATATATAATGTGTATGTATATATAATATGTACATAAAGTGTGTGACTTCATAAATTGTACATTATATATACAGTATTCACAAATACATCAGCACTTCTTTTGTGCTAAGGCAACCTATTATTATATACAATATATTAAACAGTATATAAAATTATAGGTGTGTGCGTGTGCATATATATATTTATTTTGTAATACAATAATCGGGTGTAAATATCATATATATAATAGTAATTTTATATAGGCCTATATATACATATATAATGAAATGTAAAATTATGTTCATTCTTTTTATATCTGCTGGGGACAACCCAACCTTCGATCGATAGCGGTAAAGTTGTCGCATTATTTTAGTATAGCAATGGCCTTCTCCCAAATAGTGCAATGCCAATAACATGTGCGATAATAAAACAAATCATATATACTAAATCGATGCGTAATCGGCAAAGGTATACACTGTCTGCCATTTCATGAAGAAACAGGTCATTCATATCATATATACTGTAGGCCAGATATGTGGTAGCAACTGGTAGTTTTTGTTACGGAGGCCGACCAATGACTACTGAATTAATACCAGGGAACAGTTAAATTTTCCTGATTAATACTTAGTTGGTTCAATGTTGGTTTGATATCGAATTTTGCCGCTTCTGTTCCATAATCGGTAGCGTTTCCAGTGTGAAGTTTCCCCCACTAGTCCCGTTTATTTTAAGTGGATATTAGGCTCCTATTTTTTATTCACAAAAGATGGTTGCCCACATTAATTTTCACAACACACATTTGGTATGGCTAGAATTAGGACAAATTAATTCGGTCTAATTGATCTGATGCCAGTGTAGTTGATTATGGAATTTATAGACGTGTTTATTTTGCTTTGAGAAAGATATATTTTCTAACTTTGTAGCCCAAAAAATAAATTTATCGACATTAAAGGTAATTAAGTCAATTGTGATTGAAGGTAAATAGGTACTATACATACGTCACGGGACTCTAACCGCATATTCGTAAAGCGTCGTGTACTAGCCTTTTAATGGTCAGGCGTCATTGCCAGACAGGCTAACTAAGCGCGGTGTCATCAGAAAGACACCAGTTATTAGGATTAGTTCATATAATAATAATAATAATGATAATGATGATGATAATGATGATGATGATGATGATGATGATGATGATGATGATAATGATGATGATGATGATGATGATGATAATGATGATAATAATGATAATAATGATAATGATAATAATAATAATGATAATAATAATAATTAATGATGATAATAATAAATAATAATAATAATAATAATAAAAATAATAATAATAAATAATAATAATAATAAATAATAATAATAATAATAAATAATAATAATAAATAATAATTAAAAAAAATAATGATGATGATGTCACCTCTAGTAGGGGTGCTCGCGTCGCCGTTTTCCACCTGCCGAGTGTACATGTAGCCATTTTCCGCATTATTATGTGAATTAATTAATTTTAATTATTTATTTAATCTTAATGTATATTTATTTGTGTCAGACCAGACATTGATGGGAAAGATAGGCAAAATAAGATGCAAATACTCTTCGGGGTCACCATCCATCACCACCCTGGCGCATTTCCAGACCTCTGTCTAGGTGGCTCGAACAAAGGAACGGGAAACACATTTGCCCTGCCATAGACGACCGGGTGCTCAGGAGTTGTAATCGAGACAGTGGCCCCAAAAAATAAGTGCCGGCCTGTGAGGGACGGGAAAAAAGCAGTTATTGAGTTTATTTAAAATGAGAAAAAAAAGAAAAGATTTAAGTTAAGTTATGATAATGTACCCTGTTTTAGCATTGCTGGGTTAGGCTTAGAATGGGTGGGGGTGGATCATGTGACTTTGCTATATGGTTATCAAAATATCTATCCGTTGTTGACGTCGTGTAGGTGTATTTATCAGCAACAATATCTGCAACTGTAATCATACCAGTATTCGTGCCGATTGCAAATCACAAATTATTACCTAACATTATGTAAAAACAAACACTGCATTTACTAGCCAAATGGTGCATCGTAACGCTAATAGCTAAACAAACATTTAACCTTCGTTCAAAAAATGTTTCAAACACACGTTGTTGATAAAGTAATGTAGGGCCTATGTGATAAAAGAAATTCACAGATACCGATCAAGAAAGTCAGTAGGAACTTGGGTCTCTAATTGAATTTTATATCTTAGCTCATGTCACGCTCAGTTTTAAGAGAAGATATTTGTATCATATATTATTCCAATTTCTGATCATCCATGATAGGAAATAATAATGTATAGTAGTATAAATAGAGACCGCATTAGTCAAAATAAAAAGGAATACAAATTGAAACACACATTGCTAGATGCAAGCTTATAATTTACATAATAATGTAGGCCTATTATATTCGCACTACATTTCTTGATGTGGATTATTTGTAATACTAATAAATAGAACAAAAAAAATACGAAGTTTAATGAATTGAGCTGATACAGAACAGTATTAGTGAGTGTATTGAGGGATTTCTTTATGATTGTTACCGTATTCACTAGTATGAATATATTCCGTCTTGAAACAAGTCAACCTAAGGATACAGTAGCAACATTCATTATTCATTCATATATCAGTGTAGAGATTGGAAGAATAGGTGCAAATGATGAATCAGAATTTATATTAATTATGCATTACGTTCATATGCACAAGATACTGTAATGTATATTGAAAAGAAATTAGGTTTTATATATTAAATTAAACAAAACCGCAACGATATTAACATTAGTATCCACTCCCAATTTTGAATACAGAATACATATAGTCTACCGTATCTAACAAAGATTTTCCCTAATACAGTACTATATTACACTCAACCGCACTTTTAAAAAAATATAGGCCTAATTTTTGTGATTAGCCTATTCTAAGTCGGAACGTTCGATAAATTTAGAAATTTGTCAAATAATCTTCATCTTAATTAAAAATGTAGACTTCAAAAAACTAAAACATTGACATTTAAATGAATGTGATTTTAAAAATAAAACAAAGCAAAGGAATATAATATAAAAATCTGCAATGTCATTTACAAAGACACCTGCTTAGTACCCGCTTTATTTAACCATGGAGGTATAAAATAGTTAACAGATTTTCTTTTTATTGACGTTTTGATGAATTTTTCAAGAATGCAAATGACCTCTGGATTTTACGGGAACGAAACGCAATTTCTATGGACATAAAAGAGAAATTATTTCGGATGAGGTGTTTTTTGGAGATTTGTATAATCGCTATTGGTCGTGTGGCGCACTGAAGCGTTTTTAAGAGGTCAATAATAATTTTGACTTTCACGGTTAACATGATTTTTTTCTATCCCATCTGCGTAGGCCCTGCCTTAACTATAAGGATATGTAGGCAGCTGGAACCCCTTTGGCAGGAGTTTATAAACCGTTAGAAGTGCACGCTCCACCTGCTAAAAACATGGTATTTTTATTTACGCTTCCCAGTTTGATTGTTAATGTTCACGCCTTCCTTGGTTCTGAAAACTGTTCCTGTGTGTTTGTATACTTTAGTGTCCAGAGTCATGTGACTTATGGTATATAAGCTAAGCACGGTTTAATAGTCATCTCAGCTAATCCATTGTCGAAGTTATAACTTAATAATAACCCCATGAACCCCTCCTCTTTGCACACTTACGGCCGTTTGAAACCATTTATTGTGGATAAGACACCGGTTTATCGCGCGTAATTTTAGTTAAGGTATCGTTCTTATATATCATTTTAATTGTAACGATATCAATTAATTTGAATATCATGATGTCATTAATTTTGTTTCATTTCGTGCCAGATTGCTTGATTAATTAAGTAGAGTAGTCGGTTGTGGTTACGCGTGATCGTCTTCGCAGTCGTCATTCCATATTGCCACATCAGTAATTTTGCCGTTTCTGAAAAATGAATTGATAAATCTCATAGTGCTTGACTCAATCAAATCATTGCCAATTTACGGTAGCATTCTATTAAATTAATTGTTAACGAGTTGCGGGTGTTTATCCTTTATTACGATAAATTGATGATGGCTTAATTAGGTTACGGCACTTGAAAAGGCGGCGATTGATTGAACTCCGAAGACAACACAATAACTATCATTATGCATTCCTCAATTACTACAAATAAATCTTTATATTGTGAAATGTATATATATCATATTCACGTACAAGTGAAATCGACACGCGATACATCTCCAATGCATCGGCTTTGGAGGTATCAAGTGGTAAACTTGGATGAGAATCTATCGAGATTTTGTACGGATAATGTGTTCCGATATAGATCGCACATGGTCAATCTAATAGCGCTCATTCGCCAAAAGGACGTAGATTTAATTTAAATTCTCCGCTTTCGCTATTTCGCTGCCAGTGTTTATGGTAGGCCTGTGCATGCCAGTAAACAGGAGATGACAGACATATTTAAAATATCAATGTTTAAAACAACTACCAGTAGTTAACTTACTTTTATCTATTTAATTAGTATGATTTTATATTGCTTGCAATTGAGGCAGTTGCGATGTTTACAATTCTTTCTATTTAAAATGTTTTCATTAAAGTATAATCAGGGAAAATATATGTAGATATCAAACTATTTTCTTTAGGTGGAATAGTAGCCCCCAAGTATTATTAGGCATATTTCCTGTAGGCCTATTGGAGACAGTGCAACCTTTACGAATGACTTCCTTGTATTTTCATTTGTATTGTCAAAATGGATTGTATTTCACGATTGGTTTATAACGATAATAATTTTCAATAGTTATCTATTATTATATGGAATTAGTGTCACTTTTCCTAAAAGTTATTCACAGTTAATCTTCCCGTTCTAAATGCAACAGTAATAGCATGGGATTTGTCAGTGTTGTAACACATATATACCACCTTCACTGTTTATTTTATGTATTAAGTGATCATATAGGCAAACTAAACAAATTAATAGGATAATACGAGTTATTAGTAGTAGCTATTAATCTCCTGAATCGAATTATCCTACTAGAAATTTAATGACCAATGGGGTACGACGGGCCCCTCAATTTAACCTGCATCCAGGAGTCCAATTGAAAATTGTTGCAGATTTGGATGGAAATTGGGCGCATAGTCTCATCATAGACAACGGGGTGTGATTTAAAATTCCATGTCAATCGATCGCGCGAATCATGGACACAGTAGCAACAATCGATTGTGTCCCCTACTAACAAAACATTACAAAGCGAGAAGGTGGGCCGTAGGTGGCTTCAGTCGAAAAATATCGCTCGATATTTCAACAAGTTTTCATTATTATTTTGTCTAGGCACGAGTGGTGCAGCATATTTAAAAACAGGCAATGGAACGACCCTGTAATAATATGAATTATTAAATATTAAGGCCGATGCACGTAGGTAACATTAAGGTAGTTAAATTGCATTTGACTGCGAATCCAGAAGCTGCATTTACTTAAATTATGGCAGGTATACATTGTTGGCCTATGATTACAGCCGTTACCAGTATTGGCTCTCTCTATGGTTAAGTTTGGAGTGCGCCCTCACTAATCATTACGAAAATGCTTTATAAATAATAGTTTAAAAGTGATTAGCAACGGTAATGTTTTTGGTGGTGCACAATACATATTAAGATAATATTTCATTTAATTTGCATTTTACTTTTTAATATTTTCCAACTACATGATACGAATTGGTTTTTTTTCTCTCTCTCTCTTTTGTGGAGGTCATCCCACTTTTATAAATCTTTTTTACTGTTTCTTTTTTACTTAATTTAATGCTCTGGGGCCGCTTAGGCTGCAACTTTCTACAAATGAAATAACATTATTCTTTAGAAAACATATGCAAGTCATACAAAAAATTTTAAGAATAATATCTTGCTGCCATGAAAATACTATTCAATTATCATCACACATTCAAATAAAATAAAATTTTATTTACTTAACCTTGTATTTTTTTTAAACCATATTTACATACTTAAAACTACATAAAACCGAATGAATTGGTTGGGTGGTATTATTCCAGGGTGGTAATATTCCGGGCCAGTGAATAGGGCCTGATTTGAATGTGCCTATAAATGTGACAATGCGTGATAAGAAAAATCAATAGCTTGTTAAAACCCATTGGTGTGTCTTGGTATCACGTGGTTTGTCAATAGATGAGCTCTTAATAGGATAGTAGGCAACTCTTAATCATCTTCTATTGTTATGCATATTTCGTCCCCCACTATTCACTTTCGCTTTAAGAAAAGTTGGAAACCCCATTTGCCAACTTAATTGAACATTGGGCAGGGAAGAGTTCAGATCGAAATTTTTGGCCGAAGTAACCTAAATTTAAATCTTGATCAATATTTTGTTTCAGATATTTATAGGATAGAACAATCGAAATTGGAACGTCTTGAAATGGCTTACACAATCCCGTCACTACCAACGCCAATTAAATCGGAGTTCATTAAATCACCGTATTCAGTAAATGGGATCAGTTTGTCTAATGGCGAATCCATCCATCCATTAGCTATGGGTTACCCATCAATGAATGGTAAGTTTTATATAAAACATTTATTACGTGTTATTAAAAAGCGCATACACTATGTTATTTATCGACAATGTTTGCTTAAACTGTGTCTAATGCTACAATAGTGTCCGGCTTCCAACTCTTGGAATAACACACTTGACGGTCAGACGAGCGTATGCAGAAAGCTTAGGCCTACACTATCTAAAGTCGGGTCAAACGTTGTTGAGAGAGTAACAAATAGAATTCTGTCAAGATTAATGGAACTTCAAACAGAAATCTATAGCATTCAAATTTGTGTATTTATATATTTTTTTTCATATATTTTCATGGACGGTTTTTACAGACTAACAAACTTTATTTAAACCAAATGAAAATTTTCGATTTAGAGAGCTCCTTGGTGAAACAAACTATCCAGTTTAGCGCTGTAAAGTCCAACACGGTTACCCACCTTAGAATTCGAATTGATCAATCAAATAATAAAACAATTTTATTGGAACTTGGGAGCCTCCTCCGTCGTTATTCGCGTTCATTCACCTCAATTTGACTCGATATTGTTCTACCAAAATAAAAGAAATTAATTATTGATACTCCAACTTGGCATAAATAACTTGTCAGAAGTTTCGTTTTCCTCGAATAGAGAGCGCACAATCGTCGAAAAAATGCACAAGGGTGTGTAATGTATGGTATGGGTGTGAATGAATTATCCAGTACAGACGCTATTGTCTTGGATGATTCATACTGATGCAATGTCGATCAATTTGTATTTCGCAGTATAAAATAGCACTGATAATTAACAAAAAAAAACACCAATAAAAAAACTTTTCTAGGTGAAAAAAAAAAATACGTTGGCCTAGATATGTCAAAACTCTATACTAATGGTATAGGAGAAACTGAAGGTAAAATGTATTATTAAAAAAAATGTATTTGATTTATTTTGTATTGTAATGAATTTTATAATTTTAGTAGGCCAAATTTGTTCTCCTACAGGAACTCAAAGAAAGCAGAGACGAGAGCGAACAACATTTACCCGAGCTCAATTAGATGTACTTGAAAATTTATTCTCAAAAACTAGGTATCCAGATATCTTTATGAGGGAAGAAGTCGCATTAAAGATCAGTTTACCGGAATCTAGAGTACAGGTACGTTGATGCTTCTGGTTACATTATATAGGCCCTCAATATACATAATTAAACAACCAAATATCTTACACTTGATAATATATTGTATAAGCATTCGATTTCAAATCTACAATTGTAAGAGGCGCAAATTAAAAGGAAAAAACTTGATCGATTTTTTGTGAGTGCGGGTGATGTAGAGAATTGAACTAGTAAATCAAGCTAATTATTTCGACCACTTGGCACTGCTAATTAGACAAACAATAGCTATTGTTGTTTTATCTGTCTTGTCGGCTTAAGAGTATTTTAACATTTTAAAAGACTTGGGAAAACCAATTACTCATAGGTTTTGTGAAAAGCAACTTTAGTATTTAATCTCGTTTAGTTTCTTGTAAACATTTTCTCTTGATTTTACAAAAGTTTCTTTCGGTCGAACCAGATGATTTCTAGTTTCCTAATTGAAATACAACAAATTTTGTAATTATACAAATAGGCCTATGTGTTACCAAATTGTAAACCACAGGTATGAAGTGCGCCCCGACGACAATATTGTTTCGGCCTTTGGTTTTATTACGGCCCGGCGCAGACCATCAGTAAAACATAATCAATAAAGAATAATACAATAATAATTAAATGTAATACAATACATGTCATAAAGTTGCAAAATAACACATATAAATGTCAATGTTCACTTTGGCCCTCTGACTGACCAGTTTTTATGCCCACCCAAACCGTGTGAAAATGAACTAGCAATGAGGTGTTGACTTGTCAGATACTTTTTCAAGTGCGTCAACATAGAAATGTTTGCATGGCTTTTAACACCACATACATGATCTACAGTATTACGTAATATGTGATGAACTGCTTAACATAACTTATGAACACTTCAAAAGCCAAATGTCACAATAAAAAGTGACTTAATTCATCGTCAACACCTTATTCAAGATACTAGAAGGCGTTATTCCTTATCTTTTGTTTGGCACACAATTGAATACTGTACCAAATTCTTCAGATATACCGCACTGCAACTCTAAAATATTAAGAAACCATCAAAAGTTAAATTTCCAATTTGTTCATTCAACATAATCACATAAGTATCCTACTTTCAATAATGGTTTTTAAAAGTTGTACTGGAAAAAAAGGAAAGAAATTTAGCATAGGCTATAAAAATAAGGACTAGGCCTATATGGTTGAAAAAAAAAATATTATGTAAATGAACGATTTTTATGATTTAATCATGTACGGTAATATTTAAGCGTCACATTTGTTGAATGTTGTTCCGTTTATGTTTCCTTAGTAAAAAATGTTTTTTTTTCTAACTTCAATATTTTCCCCCAAAGGTATGGTTCAAGAACAGACGCGCCAAATGTAGACAACAGCAACAACAGCAACAAAACGGTGGTCAGACCAAGCCGAGGCCAGCCAAAAAGAAGTCACCGACTAGAGAAACTCCAACAAGTGATGGCTACAAATCGCCCGTGACAACGATGCCAAACAATAATAGCATTTGGAGCCCAGCCTCAATTCCAGTAACTCCAATGCCAATGAGTGAAACGGCCCTAGTAAATAGTAACAGTTGTATGCATCCTTCTTATATGGCCAGTAGCCAGCCGACTGGTTACCAACAAAACTATCAAAGCTCGCCATTCTATGGCAGCATCGATTATCTTTCAGCAATGCCACAGTACGGAGGCGCTTCACTCAATCACATGAATCAAATGAGCCATTCGATGACAAACAATCATATGGTTACCACGCCCTCACAGCTACCACCTCCACCTTCCATGAGCAATATGGCAGCAGCGCAAATGGGTATGTCACCACCAATAGATTGTCATGATGAAAAGAATGAATCTCTTTGGAAATATCAAGTATTGTGAAAATATTCCGAAATGACTGTCAATTAACACCGGTTGATAAAACTATCTTTACGCGGGTATCTGTCGAATGCGAATAACTATACATGAATCCGACGGCATTATTAAGTCTACCAAACCCGCAATCTTTCACTCAACGTATTTACGGTACGCTATACGACTGTGCAATCAAAATAGATGAGGAACGTAGGCGAATCATGTTGACTACAATTTCCAACGGGTACAACTCCAACAGGAAGATCTTGTTGAATTCGTCGGAGAACATTGTCATAAATTAGTCCTACGGGTTTTTGTTTGACGGGATTTGTTTTCATTTAATCTGAACAAATTATTTGCTATACATTTTTTTTGGTACAAATAAAGCATTCTGAAACTTATGGTTGCGGCTGCGATTCTTGTTGATTGTGGTATTCTGAATGACTAAAGTTTAGAATCTGAATCCTTTGATCTTAAGCTCTTTCCACACTATCAAATTTTCTTTGACAAAAAATTGTTGTATGCCCATATGTGGTCATGATGTGCCTTTATGTGGTCATGATGTGATGTCATCATGACCATATTTAGGCATGTCACATTTTTTTTTCAAATATAATTTCATAGTCTGAACAGGGCCTTAAGCGGACATAAAAACTCAGTATGTGCTGGTAGTATAATAAATATAATAATAATTATGCTATTATAATGAATGTCGAGAGACTTCAGAAAACTATGAGCCAAAGAGGACAAGAGAATTTCGTTTTAAGTCTTTCAACTTATCAAATTCAGTTGTGTAAATTGTATAAATGTAAAAAAATTGTTTGACCCTGATTTAAATAAAAAATATGTCGTTTTTTTAAATTATTTTTTTGACGGTCCAACTGTCATTGACAATCGGTCTGCAGGAACTTTCAAAATTCAGGTGAAATGTTAAGAAACAGAAAAATAAATCCTTGAACAGTGCAAGCCTTGCTTTAAAAGTTCTGAGCTCGGGATTTATTATAAGAAATCTCAAGATATACACGTTTTCCCTAGTAATTATGTTTTTAGATGTTCCAACAATATTTATTGCCATTCAGATTAAATTCATGTATTATGGTTATCATAGTTCAGATTAAATTCATGTATTATGGTTATCATAGTTTTAGAAAAGTTTAGATAGTTAACCTTTATTATCCAGATTTTTTTTTTGTTCACTCAAATAATTACAAAGTACAATTCTAGAATAAATAATTAATTTTCAGATTTAATAATGGCCTCGTTTGTGTTTGTATGTGTGTATCCAACGTACATACCATGGAATACAATTCCAAAAATAATGGTGTTTTTATACTCAAAAACCAGGCCTATCCAAAGTTGCTTTTTCTTATTTTATGAATTGTAAGTACTAAGGACATTTTTCTTTTGTATTTCATCTTACACGCGGTTTCCTTGTCTACCTAATAAATGAAATGATTTATGAAATATCTTGCAAGTTGTCGTTTCCTTAAAATTTTGTTTAATAAGAGTTGCCTATATACTAATGTCAAATTGTTGATCGTAGTCACTAAATAGAACAAAGCCTACTACTGCATTTAAATTTCCCACACAAGCCAGAATTTTGTCTTGCACTCACATTTTTTTAAAAGCCGGTACGTCTAAATATTTCATCTATTGGACAAATTAGCAAGACTAAAAGAATTCTATACTAGATAGGCATAAGCGGCGAGATCACTCACGAGCGCTTACGAGAACTGCATATTTTGAGTGCAGGCTTAGGTTACTCACTATTTATTGCGCTTAGTGTGCGGCCATACCTAATGTGATTGGCGTCCCATACTCGATTTCATTTATTCCGTCTCTAAATAGTCTCTAAATTAACTTTCTCGTTGGTGGCGCTGTCCAGAATGAGAATAAAAATATTAAGGGACTTGCAGCAAGTCTAGTGCAAGCTCAGTATTTCGGACCACAAACCACACTGAAATGCAGAGTGTTAAACGTGTTTATGTTTTTAAAAATTATAGTATTGTAATTGTAGTATTGCAAGTTTCTGTCAAAAAAAATACAGGCCCGGATCAATAGCCTCGCCAGCACGGGTCAATTTGACTAGGCTTATTGCCGTAGTCATTGTCATTGCTGGATAAACGATCATTATATGATAATTAAGATATAATGTACAATGCGTAAAATATAGTTAATTCCAAAACAAAGTCGGCATGCAATAAAGGATAGTTTAGGAACAGATAAACAGTGATAAGATTATACAACGGATGTGTTAATGATAGGGTTGTGAGAAGCGTCACTGTTTTAAAACTAAAGTATATTCATATAGGCCTAAATAATTTGTACCAATAGTAGTAAATATGTATGAACATTTTAGGTGCAATATAATAAATAAAATATAATAAAACAATCAACTATAGGCCCTATGTAGTCTACAAAAATAATCTGAAAAAATATCATCAAACATTATGTAGACTAGATGATTCACTTAAGTTCAAACAGGGGCATAGTGGAGAGGAAATCATTGGGCATTATTGGGAGGAAGAACTGGAACAGAGGGAATCTGCATCTTCAGCCATCAAAATTAAAGGAACATTACGACATTGTTTGTGTAAACATCACGCCTACATCTTAAATAATCACATGATTGTTCATGAAACACAATGCATTAGGCTTAGTCAATATTATTATAATATATCATCGTTACCACCGCCACTACCGTCATCATCATGCGGATACAATACTGGTGCTGTCTC
>NW_022712275.1:1129584-1133318 GCF_011630105.1 Anneissia japonica
ACCTGGTGAGATTTCTGAGCTTTTCCTCAAAAGTCACCGTTAGTTAGGAATTTTTTCAAGTTCATAGACACACGTTGTGTGTTGTAAAAATAAGCAGCGGTATCTTGTGACATACTCGTACTCAGTTATGCAATGGCCTACTCAATGTTAGGGCTGTTGCTAAACATCCCTTGCTTACTCACAGATTTAGCATTACACACATTTTTACCATAAAAAAACGAAGATTAACTATGTCACCACTTGTAGCGTATTTTTTCAATGTCATCGGTTATAGCTACTTCACATGTAGGTGTGTGTGTGTGTGTGTGTGTATGTGTTAATTAGATTATTTACTCATTTATTCTTTTATTAATTTCATTTATTTATTCATCGGTTCAGTTATTCCTTCGTCCATCAATCTATCAGTTCATTTATTTGTTTGTTAAGCCATACCGGTACATGGTATCTGTAGACCTATTGTCTATCATACCATATGGTATATGGTATGATTCCACTTGTGTATACAAATGTAACGATAATAAAAATAATTTTCAGGTACTTTTAACTTTTACTTTAGTTAGAAACACACATTTATTTAAAATAGTTATCTATGCCTACTCACGTAGTCATTGTCAATGCTGGACATAAACGATCATTATATGATAATTAAGATATAATGTATAATGCGTAAAATATAGTTAATTCCAAAACAAAGTCGGCATGCAATAAAGGCAGGATTAGTAACACATAAACAGTGATATGATATGCAATGGAAGTGCTAATGAGGGGGCTGTGGGAAAGCGTCACTTTAGCTAGCAAACTAACAACTGGTGATAAATTATTAAAAGCTATTCTATATAAATAGTGTTATATTTGAGAAGGAAGCTGTGAAAATAATTATGTATTAAATAATATATCACTCAGTAGTATAAAAGATAAGATCGAATGCAAAAAAAACAAAACTTTATTTGCAATGCATAACAAAACACAAAATTAAAACACAAATTGATGTTGAACAAAAAATATAAAATCAGTATCTCTTGTCAGATAAACAAAAAAACAAACCGTAAAAAACATTAAAACAATCAGAGCAATTTCGTTGTGTGAGTGCTCCGATATCGTTGTGTAAGTGAACTTTAACAACTTGGTCTACCTATTTTAACTTTCATCCACTAAACAAGATTAGATTGCAATACCAGCTATAAGTATTATAGAAGATAATTCCCTACAATCGTCTTTGTATACGGTACGTTCTAATTAATAGCTTAGACTGGTTATTTCAAATACAGAATCCCCATATGGGTACCGCATACTCAAGCACCGGTGGGCGTATCACACTTACAATATTAAACAAATAAATGTATGTAGGCCTATTGAAAAATAATATTAAATAGAAGACCGATGATTCACGTGTGTTCCATTAATATTGGGTCGAAGTGCAAAGGAAATTAACAGGTAAAAGTGGGAGGGTCTTGATAGTCTCTGCATCTTCAAACTACACTTTAAATAATGTTATTACTTGTCACGAAACACGTTACAGTGACAGTATTTAGGGCCTATGCCTAATAATAATAATAATAATAATAATAATAATAATAATAATAATAATAATAATAATAATAATAGAGGGCCTAGTACCATCAGCAACTATTAAACAAAATGTTGTTGTATAGAGGGCGCTATATTTCCGTATAGCAGAGCCATTTTCCAAATGCAAAAATAATCTTATTTAACCATGTTTTCTTTTTTTTCAGTATTCTCTGATTTCAGGCAGGTAAGCTTTCTGTTATATTCATTATATATTTATGCAGTCTTCTAATTATACATTTTTACAGTAATTATTTTCTCAAATATTAAGGCTTCTACAAAGTATATTTTCTTAAATCATAGAACTGGTTTGTTTATATTTTTTATTATTTATTTCATACGTTAATACAAATTTCGATATTTGATCTGAAATTTTAATTATTATCACTCTGGTGACCATACCTTAAAATTTGTTTTTCAATCTTACTTTGGTCGCCATCCACACACTTTTTTAGGTTATCGTATCTATTGTTTTTTTAAACAAACAAAAACATATATAACTTGTACTACGTATTGATATTTATGAATAGGGCCTAATACATACGTTGATTACGTGTATTTTTTAAGGCGGGAGTCGAGGTTTATGAAAATTATTACAATTGTATTAGTGTATGTGATTAAAAAAAAAAAACTAATATTTGAGAGGCTATTATGTGATAACTAAACAGATAATTAGCCGTGGGTATTTTGACAAGCACTTCTACTGTTAAAGTATGAGTACCAGCATCATTCAAACCAACTACCATCGATAGTAACTGTCAATACCATAGTCGTTATCACCAGCACAAGCATTAACCCCAGCATTGGCATAAATACCAGGTCGTTACTTGTGCGAGAATCATTAATAATAGTAGGCCTATCAGTGGTTCCAATGAGAAATATTAGTTACCGATTGTGCCAATGGGAATAAGGCACCCTTGGTACCAGGGATGCTGCGGATGAAGTATCAACTGGTCCCAATGAGTATGAGGTGTCAATAGAACCAATAAGGATGCGGGTGAAGTATCAATGGTCCCAATGAGAATGAGGTGTCAAATGTACCAACCAATAAGGATGCGGGTGAAGTATCAATGGTACCAATAAGAATGAGATGTCAATAGTACCAACCAATAAGGATGCGGGTGAAGTATCAATGGTCCCAATGAGAATGGGGTGTCAAATGTACCAATGAGGATGTGGATGAAGTAACGATGGTGACAATGAGAATGTGGTGTCAATTTTACCATTAAGGATGCGTGGTTTTGTCGAAATTCTTTGTTGGTTTGTGTTCTGTGGCATGGCATTTACGGGTCACAAAAATATTATCGATTGTTGCAAATGCCACTTAAAACCGAGAATGTGGTGTCAATTGTGCCATTCAGGATGCGTGGTTTTTGTCGAAATTCTTTGTTGGTTTGTGTTTTGTGGCATTTACGATTGTTGCAAATGCCACTTAAAATCTATGTTTAAGCTTAAATTATAAAAAAATTCATATAATATCTATTTAATTTAATATTAGGTTTAATTCTGGCATAATTTATATTTTAATTTAATTCTCAAAGAATTTCATCTACTCTACTAAATTATTGGCTTATCTTTTTTTTAAATCCTAAAAGTGAATTTAATGCTATGAGATTGATGTTGAACAAGGAAATAGTCCAATTTTGACAAAAACGCAAAGGGTATATAGCCCAACTTTCTTCGACATTGGACAATTTTTTGACCATGCCATTTTTCGGTTTTGTGTACTGTGGCATCTACGGATGGATTGCATGTATATAATTATAGCATTACCACAGGACGGTTTAGAGTTTATAGAAACAATATTGTGTGTTGGAGAAAAAAAAGCAAGGGTTGACGATTTCGGAACATAAATATAATTTATTTTAACGAATATTTCGTCCTCTACGTAAGGACTTCATCAACGTAACTGAATAACTTTGCAGTTACGTTGATGAAGTCCTTACGTAGAGGATTTCATCAACGTAACTGAGTAACATTGCAGTTACGTTGATGAAGTCCTTACGTAGAGGTAACTGAATAACATTGCAGAGAACTCACTATTTATAAAATAATGGTGATACTTTATAGTTATTTTAATCAATGTGTGTATGGGCGGTTAATTAAAAACGATAAACAATTAAACAGTATTAAGCGTGTAATACAAATATAACTCTCAGAACATATAT
>NW_022712275.1:1133352-1142679 GCF_011630105.1 Anneissia japonica
CCTTAATTACCATCAATAGAACCGCCTTTGGTATCATCAGCTCAAAAGCACAGTATATATGACAGTTCATATCTTATTATTGTTCCTTACATTTAAAATTAGTACAGTATTTTCAAACATCACAATTTGTTGGTTAAAATCATGTGCAGCATTATTTATTTAAATAATGTTAAGCATACATGTATTTACAACCCAACTCTTAACCAATTCACTTCCTGTAACTATTTACATTAACAACAATCAATGGAAATATTAAAAGATGGCATTTAAAAAAGTGCAATAGGCCTACTAGATGTTGAATTACCTAGTCAATAGAGGGGGTAAATAACATGTAGTGTTACCGTCAACGCCCGCCCTCTTTTACGTCAGTCTGCCAAAACTTTAGACCATCTAACTATTGCATCAGATACCGAGAATGCATTATGATTGTCTCGGTGTATTTAGTTGCATGTTATAGAGGAGTGCTAAACCACCAGGAACTACGAAATAACGCAGATTTACAGAATACAACTCTTTATTACCGTACTTTTCTAGAAGGCGCATAAACTTTTAATCATTGACCGAGTCGCTTTATTGACTATGTATTTATTACATGTAATATACAATAGATAGAAAATGATAAATAATGAAAATAATGTGACAAATAGACAGTAAATTATCACATTAACAAATTGTTTCTTTAGTCCTGAACCCTCATTGTGTGGCGCTTAGATTTTACAATCAGACGGTACATTAAACGGCATAAAATATACAACATTAATAACATTAGAAATTTAATGATCATTTAATATATACTCGGTTGTAGTAAGTATTGACGTTAAATGTATGTGCCATGTTTTATGTAATTATTATCTAGGTTTTAAGATCAGACGATACAATAAACTGCATGAAATATACAACATTAATAGCATTACGAATTTAATAATATAATATATCTCTGACTTTATAAACGGTTGTAGTTAGTGGTGATATTACTTTATGTGCCTTGTTATTATCTAATTATTCCACAGAGAATGTGTGTTTTTCTGATATTCAAGCTTCGTAGGACTACTTTTCTATGATGGTTTACATAGCAGGGATGCCTCCTGAGTATTGCGGAGCCTTCTTAGCAACTACGCTACGCAATTGGCTGTCAGCCATCATGTATGGATTAATCCGCTGAAAGAAAATATATGACTTAGATATAATAACTTCATTTTTTTAGAATAAAATGATAATGTAGATATGATACTATGTACTCGTTTTTAGTAACAGCAGTTTCATCTAATCATTTTCTGCACATAGGCAATCGTTATAAACATCAATATTTTCTACACCATCAACATCAACCTTCATCTTCATTGTTACCACCATCATCATCCTCATCACCGGTATCAGTATCATCAATATCACATTCATCATTATCATCTACATCATCATCATCGCCATTCACCACCACCGCCATCATCATCATCATCATCATCATCATCATCATCATCATCATCATCATCATCATCATCATCATCATCAGCATCATAATCATCATCATAATCTTCACCATAATCTTTATCAATATTTTTTTCTTATAACAGCAATGTTCTAACGTCATTACTAGCCTCATTAGCGCCGATTACCAGCAGCTCAGGCACCAGGACCAGCTTTATCAAAGTCTATCATTAACATTGGAGTCATTTAATATTATACACACCACTAGCATCACTACAGGGCCCAGCGCTTGCACCAGCAACCAGCATTAGGACCAGCACCATCAACGTCTATTATCCTCATAATACGCATCAATATTATAATTATTTATTATTATCAACCACCACCACAAGTTACAACCCCAGCCCTGCGCACCAGTAACCAGTGCCAACACCACCGGGACCTTGACCAATACCATCAACCTTCCTCATTAGAATCAATTTAGCATCAACAATATAATCAACTACAGTGCCTGCACTAGCAACGAGCACTGCACTAGGACCTGTCATTCTGATTATTGATATCAACATTATAATAATTCAATAGGCCCCACTGCCACTACCACTGCCACTATCTGCACCAACAGCCAACACCAGCACTGGCAAAAGCACCAGGATCGGCATCATGAACGTCTGCCATCCCTGTGAATAGGATTATAATCATTCAAGTCCCACTTGCATCACCACAACACTTGCACCACCAGCAGCCAGCACAAGTAGTAAGAATAGATTCCCTATCATCTCATTAACTTCACCACAACCCAAGACCTGCACAAGCAACCAGCAACCTAACAGGCACCAGAACTCCATCTCCATCAAAGTCTATCATCCTAATTATTAGCATCACTTTCATCAACACCACTAACACTACCACCACAACCCCAGTGCCTGCACCAGAACCAGCACAAGCACCAATACCATGGGCGTCATCATCCAGGGGCGGAGAAACCGTTTCAGCAGGTCAGACGCCCGCCTGACCAATAACATTATAAAATTGTCTTTTCTAAAACTTTTATTTTAGTGTACTATCTTTATCTAATTAATGTTTACGGTACTTATTCTGTAAAAAAGAAGGTGAATTTTTTAGAGGTAAGGGGTGGTAGGAATCCTTGTTACACTGGTACCATATGCCAAAATATAAGGTTTCCAATCGGAATTATATAACTGTAATAAATGAATAAACATTATTTAATTTTAAAGCACTCAGGCGTTTATTCTTATGTATAAGATCTGAAAACAGCTGGAGGCTTTTTTTTTTAATCATTCTCAACATTGACTTTAAACAAATATGATAAACAAAGCAATATTCAGCTATTATTTTATAAATAGTCTTCCCTGCATGGTAAATCATTGGTTTTTTTTAAATATTTTTTCTCAATATACTAAAAGTCAACCAGCTGTTAACAATCTTTGTTTGATTTAAATTTGTTTATGAATTCACATCGATTCAATATTTAGTTTATTATATCATTAGGATATCTGATGATGTTTTAATAAACAGCAGATAGTGATTCGCTATATTTGTTTTGTGTTCATGGTGTATTGTTTAGACCATATGGTTTTTAAATTCATGAATATAGATCTAGGCCTAATAATCTACTGCTAGAGAAATGCTGCTAACATGATTTCCTGATTATTGATATCAACATTATAATAATTCAATAGGCCCCACTGCCACTACCACTGCCACTATCTGCACCAACAGCCAACACCAGCACTGGCAAAAGCACCAGGATCGGTGCTGCTATATTTGTTTTGTGTTCATGGTGTATTGTTTAGACCATATGGTTTTTAAATTCATGAATATAGATCTAGGCCTAATAATCTACTGCTAGAGAAATGCTGCTAACATGATTTCCTCCAATATCGTAAATTAGAAATAGGCCTAGTACGGTAATACAAAATGGAATTGCCAATACTGTGAGCATAAAACACTCCGAAAACATTTTTAAAAGTCTGAGAGTGCTATTTCTGACTATTCAGATGTACAATCTAAACACCAGCGTAAATTTAATTGGAACTAAATGCTTCCACCGTCCCTCCTCGTGATTAGTATCAACATCATTATTACCATGATGATGATGATCATCATCATAATCATCATAATTATCGTCATTGTCATCATCATCATCATCATCATCATCATCATCATCATCATCATAAACTCACCACATGTAAACAGCACCAGCACCACTACGAGTACCGCACCATTCTACCAAGACCAGCATCACCAATATCTTCATCCTCATGGTATGCATGTTATATTATACCACAATAAGCACTACTACCACCAATAGCAATACCACCACCACCACCACAGCTTCACCAGCAACCTGTACCACCACCCTAGTTCCTGCACCAACAACAATACAAACATCAAACTACACAGAGATTCTTTTCCGCCACCAAAACCAACATGAACACCCACATTGGTAATAAGAAAAACCCATTTAAAATGTATAACTTTTACCCTTTGCTTCAGTGCAGTGTTTTCTTCTCTGTTCCATGCAAATCCCTACAAAATATAGTGGTACGCGTTTGTTATTGTAACATTATAATTTTCGATTAAAATCAATTCAACAGTATAATGTACTTGGTATTATTATTAAGCTCATCATTATTATCATTATCATCATTATGAACTTCATCGACATATAGCCTAGAAGACGAAGAAAAATAAAAGAAACACAAAAAAAAACAAGAATAAGAGGAGAAAGAAAGAGGAAGAACAAGAGAAAGAAGAAAAAGAAAGAAAAGAAATAGAAAAAGAAGATAAAAAAGAAGAGGAGAAAAAGATGGAAAAAGAAGAGGAAGAAGAAAAAAGAGAAAAAGACAGACAAAAAAGAAGAAGCAGCAGAAGAAGAAAGGAGGAAGAGGACGAAGAAAAAAGAAGGAAAAGAAAGACGAACGCTAGAAGACGTCTACATGCACAAACATCAACAGCACTTTAATAGTAGAGCACAACGAAAATACGACACATGAATTTGAATTTACCCTTTTATTTATATTCATATTGGGCGACTTCTTGGCCACTAAAGTTGAACGTTTCAAACCATCTGGTTGAAACTCCTCCTGTAAACACAAAATACGAATTTCATCATCACTTTCTTATGCATCTTACACTATATTTATTGTTATGGTTCTTTGGGACAAAGGAACCTTAACTTTTGTTACATAGATTTAGTTCACTTTTACGTTTCTGCCTCCTCTCTGAGTTGGCTGTCATTGTGTTTGTTTATGTTCTCGTTTTTGGAAATAAAAGAAAGAATAAGAATAAGACCATCCCGATTACATTCAATAACAATAACCAAGCAATTCAAACCAAACGAACCCATCCGAACCCGGTGATATTTTTAAAGGCCTATTGCCTAATGTAACAGCCGATTGCTTACCAGTCTGTATCTATCCAGTCCACTCTTTCTAGGCATCTCTTGGTATCGGTTGACAAACTGAGCTGTATTTGGCATGTTCGGTAGGCAACACATAGATGCTGGAAAAAGTAAAAAAATCTGAGTAGTTATAAATCTACACAACTTTGACATTCTTCGATACCTACAGTATACATTGATATAGCTAATTGTGTGTGTATGAGCATTGTGTATATGAATATTTTTACACTGTCAAAACAGCGTGGAGGATTTAAACACAATTAAGCTCCACACAATTCTATCTCTCGCTTTTGGCAACTTTCCGCTAAGCCAAGCCAATATTGGTTACTAAGGTGTAAAACCTGAAACAGCGTAAACTGGCATGTTAATGGGACATGTGCGTCTACCTGACCAATAAATAATACAATTAAATTAGTCAGTTGGGTTATGTGTGAAATGGTCCATTGTTATTGATGTTTATTTCCTAGGTAGTATACTCTAATTACATGGTTTGATCAACATTTGAAGTTAGTTTGTTATATCACGGAGGTATAAAATAAATATAGTCTATTTTTATACCTCATGGTTGTATTGTGATCTACTTACATTGTGTACAGTCCATGATCTTATCTTTATCCCAAGACTCTGCGCAAGAACACTTAAGATTCGGATAAATAACAGATCTTACGGGAGTATAGCCTACAGAGGAAACCATGTGGTTAAATACAAGGCAGTCATATAACAACACATCGCATGTTGTCAATATATAGGCCTAATTGTTATCTATAACTTTTTATACAAAGGCACGATAATACATAAACTTAGGCTTATATTAATTACTATACTATATTACTATATAAAACATTATTTCACACTTCAAGTAATCTGATGTCAAAATTACCAAGTTCTACGAAATTCAGCTGACAACATACATAGGCCTACTCAGATCTATAAATGTGAAGTTTACCCTATTATCGAACAATCGTTGCCTTCCTTTATTCCTTCCTTTATCATTCATTTAAACATTCAGTTAATCAATCATATCAATTAAACAGTCGATCGATCGATCAATCAATCATTCATATATCTATATTTAAGTATTGATCCATTCATGTATTTGTTTATTTGTTCATGATTTATTCTTATTCACTGAATTAATTTATTCATGTAAATATTCATTTAACTATTTATTTATTCATTTATATATTTATTAGTTTATTCATTCATCATTTATTCATTTATTCATTCATTAATTCATTCAATTACTTATTCATTCCTGTATTTAATCATTAATTAATTCATCCATTTATTCATTCATTCATTCCTTCATCCATTAATTAATTCATTCATTCATTCATTCATTCATTCACGATATTTGGTATTTAACCGGAAATAGTTTGCTATCATTAAACAGCCAACCTCTCTAAACAACGTGGGTTATTGTTAATCTGTCATGGAGGAAAGAAAATCAATGCATATGCTTAATACGACGAACCTTTGGACATCTGGTCACCGGGACAGGGGTTTGGTGGTGTGTCGTACCCATATATTCCTATTTCTGGAATGGCAACTTGCTTATTGGCTAGCTCACCAGATTCTCCAATTTTCTGCTTTCCCTCTCCAGTGCCTCCTATAATAAATTTGAATAAGAGATGGAAGAGCGTTTTTATTTTATAATGAATAATAGGACGACTGAATATTATTGTCGACAAGTGAACATTCTGCCGCATCTACTGTATACATATTTAACGCAGGCCTAATGGTGATGATTATGATAATGGGGATGATAGAAATGCTAGTGATGTGGTAGTGATTGTTGTTGATGAAGATGATGGTGGTGATGATAATGATGATGATGATGATGATGATAGTGATGATGATGATGATGTTTATGACGATGATGATTATTAATAGGACTAATCATGATGATCTTTATAAGGATGACTATCACTTATATTATTATACATATACATACATAATGTTTTATGTTACGACTCATCATATAATGATAATATTAATAGTTGAGGATCATTATCATAATGATTATTATATGTAATTATTTGGTTTAACATATAAAGTATAAGACGCAACTATCATGCTTGATAGAGTCAAAATCCTACCTGCCACATATGTGTTTTCGTCACCTTTTAGTATATTTTCCTCCGCCATCTC
Source organism: Anneissia japonica (assembly GCF_011630105.1). NCBI lineage: Eukaryota > Metazoa > Echinodermata > Crinoidea > Comatulida > Comatulidae > Anneissia > Anneissia japonica. Next base: position 1,140,356 of record NW_022712275.1, read on the forward strand.
CTCTCTCCGATTCAGATAGTTAAAGGACCATGGGAATGACGTCACGTGACAAACTAACGTCACCAGTATAAGTAGTCTCATGGTCTCTGTTTGGCACCGTCAACTGATTCGGCTGAAAGACGATGTCTATGGAGACAGATTGATGAGATTGAAAATATGTGTAATAATAATAATAGTAATAATAATAATAATAATAATAATAATAATAATATGCATGATAATAATAATAATAATAATAATAATAATAATAATAAATATAATGATGTTCATGATAATGTACAACCTACAGCCTCAGAATAATTCAAACACGTTTTGGTTATTACACGGTTATACATTAGAATCAATGTATTGACGTCTTCAGCACGGCATTGCAAAATTGATTTAAAATAATAATTCAACTACAGAAAAAAAAACAATCAATAGTATTTAAAATATGGCCAAGTACCGTTAGTAATAACGAAGATGCGTATTGACGCGTTGCTATATTATAATAAAATGGATTAAATGTCAATATCTCTTCGGATTATCCAAATGTCAAATTATGACATGATTTATTCATACGCCATTTGAAGTCAGTAGATTAGATGTTTATGATTCCAGCAAAATTAATAATGCATGCACTGTCGATCGAGCCTTCGTAGGTAAGGCATAGTTAATTGATATCATTAATATGCAGATAATGAGATGGAAAAGTCATCGCTGTCCATTTTATTAACCTTTGACCCATACTGGACGATATAAAACAATTTGCACTTTGCGTTTTTGCAATTTTTTTCGTGAAATAGGACTAAACGATAACATGATATTCGATTATTTGAAGCGAATCTCTCCACCAAGTTGTAATGCCGGAAAATGAGATATACGGCTTGTGATTCTATATACACCATAGAATTATAAAACTCTACGATATACCATGGAGGAAATATATATTTCCTCCATGTATATTACACACACACTGCTGTACCATACGCGTGAATGCAGTAGCACACGTCGTGAGATATCCCTTTAAGACATAAGCATTGGTGCATGTGACGATCATAATGCTCGCATAGTGTTGTGATTTACTGTTTCCATCAATTTCTCTACATCAAATATTAATTCCTACCATTTCTACGTCTATTATTAACTTAACTGCACTAATAGGTCTAATACCACCACATTTCACTATGCCGGATCAGCTAGATACTGCTACAAATGCTATGCCTAATAATCGGCAGGCTATAAGTCAGACTCTGGAGAAAAACACATATTTTGATATACAACTGAATGTTAATACAAAATGGGAATTATATTATCGATAACTACGTACAGTATTCAAAAACTGGAAGAAATAGGTGTTACCGGTACCCTCTCCCCCAAGAGTGAACCTAACAGATTATATCAGGGAACATGTAATTATGTAATTTCATTGTTCCCTGATTATATTCAATAGGAGCGTAAGAAAATCAGTAAAACATCCTGTACAGTAGTGTATAATTTTGTATATTCACATAAATATCTAACACTAAATTACTACTACTACTACTACTACTACCACTACCACTACCACTACCACTACCACTACCACTACCACTACCACTACTACTACTACTACTACCACTACTACTACTACTACTACTACTACTACTACTACTACTACTACTACTACTACTACTAATATTTGGCAACAACTGATTGTTCCTACTACTTTAGCAATTTTTTGTTATGACAACTTCAATTATCAATCCTATTTCTATTTTAAATTTACATATATAAGATGAAGGTGTCATTCCCATCTCCGTTCTGTACGTAAATTTAGTTTCTAACAGATTCCCATTTAAGATATTTGAAGAATAGTTTAAGTAATTATATTAATAATGATATTTCTATGCTGTAAATCTGACGCTACATTTGACCTTACCTAGGAGGAGATCTGAAAACGTGAAGTTCAATACAAAATAGCCTATAGCATACATCAATAAAAATCAATTATATTATCCAATTATAAGAACCAAGAATCAAAAAGAATATTTTATAGTCGAACATGTGAACAATGAAATTCGTTTTGCCTGTTGCTAAAATCCACACTGTAAAATACGACATAGAATATACGAATATACACAGAAAATAAAAATATTAAAACCTAAATGGCAGGACAAACATTATACAAAAACTAGTGCTGTTCAACTACGCATGCGCACAAGTGGGTGAGGAATGAGTTTGCATTAATCAGAAATCTTAACGAAGGCTCAATGTTTAATGGTTTACAATTGGTTGAGGCGTCTGCATAAACTGGAGAAGGTCCTGCGCTGGAATCCCGGTTGGTCAACATTTTTAACACGTGC
>NW_022712275.1:1147724-1151092 GCF_011630105.1 Anneissia japonica
ATTGTCCCCTGAAAATGACAAAAATCATTTAAAAAAATATAATTTTGAAATTAAATTGCATATTTATTCAGTAGCCTACAAATCTATTAACTTGAAAATACAAATTATTTAATTTAAAAGTGTGTACGCTGGGCTTTATACTGGATAATGATACAATTAATAAAACACTTGTTTCTATCATATCAATTTGGGTAAAAAATTTATAAATACACTAATTTCTATGTTCAATTTGATAGTTTTATGTTATTTCAAAATGAGCAAGTTAATTTCAAATATTATTTCTATGATTTTTAAACAAGTATTTTTCATAGGACAATACAATTTTAACATTATCATTATTACTCCTATAAGAAATTGTGCGTTATTATTAATAGAATATTGTATGAAGTATACAAATAATTTATGAATAATATTATGTCGGTAGGCTCATAATTCAATTACCTAAAATAGGGAGTAAATGAACATTGCTATTTAATTCGTATTCAAGTCGTATTACTTTTTTTTTTTTACAGGAGAAAACAGAAGTAAAATAATACTGATAATGATGGCGAAGATGATGATAATAACGATAATATGATGATGATGATAATGGCACTAATAATAATAATAATAATAATAATAATAATAATAATAATAATAATAATAATAATAATAATAATAATAATTTCCCTAAATGGGACTTAAGGGAAATATATTTTGTGTTATTTTCCCCTTAAGGTCGTTTTTTTTTAAATTGTTTTCTAATTTCTCCATTGTCTAAGTTCTCCTTAAGGTACGGTAGGTTTTAGTAACATAATAATAATAAGTTAATATAATAATAACTATTACTATTTAATTTTATTATTATTATTATTAGGCCTATTATTATTTATATAATCCTTCTAACATTGTCACAACATCTTTTTGATTTAATATTATATCAATAACTACAACGTCGCAATGATACTGATGACAGTGATGATGATGTTGATGAGGATGACGATGGTGATGACCGTTGATAATGATGTTGAAGATGATGATGAAGATAATGATATGTAATGACTGTAATTGTAATGACTACGGGCACCCGCTGCGCCGACGGTCGTCGCCGACGCGATGCTATGGAGGATCATCGCCACGACGTGCGCGCAAAGGATCGTTTTTAATGACGATTCGTTCACACTGCCACCGATAATCAGCATGCGGTGACGATCGTCGGCCGACGGCCGTACGACGCAGTGAGTGCCCGACTAAAAGAGACAAAGTGGGAATTCATAGGCTTGATAGCCCTGATGATTGGAAATAGTCCATGAAACCAAAGAGTGGAAAAAGAAGAGGCAGACGAAAAACGAGGAGAGAGATGACACATGGACTTGCCTGGCACAACATTACTGGGGAAAATCATCTGACGTGGAGGGCTGCATCCCACATTGGTTGACGATGTTTGAAGTAAGTAATGATAATAATGATTAATTGATAAATAATAAACTAACATTAAACAAATAATAAATAGGCCTTTTAAGGAATTAATAAATACATAAGATATTATTACGAATACCTGTAATAATATAACGAATAATGAATAAGAAATTATAAATAATCAGTGGCGTATCTTGGAATGTTGGCATGGGGTGACAGATGGGGCAGGGAGATTAAGTAGAAGGGATCGATGATTGAGTGAGGAGGGAAAATCTGGGGGAAAAGGGCTCTTTTTTGAAGGGCGTGCGCTCAAACTTCATTGAGAAAAATAAATAGCGATAAAAGTTTAATGAAAAATTTAACTTGCGTGTTATTAGCAGGGTTCCTGTAAGTCAATCCGACAATAACAAATTAAACGTTAGTGTCAGGTGGGTAAATTGTTGGTGGGACACGGTAATATACGTTTGTCGCCTCGTTTAATATCTTAATTCCATTTTTATGTACCAGGATATAATGCTTTTCTTTGAGGACTCTCAGAACTAAGCCTACGCATCTTGATACATTTGGAGACACGCTGTCACTTAACCAGTATTTGATGCCGTGCAAAAACAGGTCGATTACATTCAGAAATGCAGCACAGGCACGTTCTACCTGCCAATTGTAGGCAGCGCCGCATGATTTAAATTCTTATAGGACGAGCTTAGTATTTCTGTCTGTGGTCACTGCCAATGATAACGTCTGCCCAAATATCGCAGGCCCGTTGTCTAGACGACAAACACCATAACAAATCACTACTACTACCGACCACTCAGATACGCTGTCCGAAAGAAATGAATTATGGAGTACAATCATTCACTTACATTTCTTAAGAAATTTTATTTTGTATCATATAAAGTAAATGTGACCGTTTGTTATAATTTTTTCCTGGAATGAAAATTTTGTCCTATGAGGTACTAAGTGGATTTCTAAGAAATAAGTCGGATATTAAAGGAAGCATTTGAGCAATTACCATAAGACATTTCTGACTCCATAATTTTGCGTCTGCAACCTATAATAATGCAATAAATGGCTTTTTACTCCACATCACCTCCTATAGGCTACGAGGTTAATACATTTGAATGAATGTCGTTTTGTGATTTGAAATGCTACAGGCAACAATGACGTCACTAATATCCTTCACGGGGTAGGCGTTTACAGCGCATTTTTTTTATCAACCACAAGAAAACAACAATGTAGGCCATTCGGATGTTAAAATGTTAACCCGAGGCACGGATATCATCGCCATCAAATAAAGATTTGTTAAGAAAAACACTGCCTTGTTTGTTATTAAATATCATAATTAATAACTAGTTTCCGGCTTTGACCTCCAGGTGATCGCTCCTACATCCGAGGATATTTGGAATGCTTGCTTAAATAATATATAGTTTATCCAAATTTGAATTTAAAATGAGTCAACTAAAACGTATAAATGACTCCATCTTTGCAATGACCATTTAGCTTACTGCGAGTCTGTTTATTCATTATTCACGAAATCCCAGTTGGCCGAAACCCGGTTTGACGAACCCAATTTGCCGAATTTTGCCGTCACCGCCGTACAAAAGCGCAGCACACTACTATTTTGAGTTATATGTAATAACGGCAATTATGTAGGCAAAACCGAATGTAAACTCACTTAACAACCACAAGAAAAATTAGTTAAAGATCATCAAAAAGGCTTCCTGTTGCTCACCACTTTACTTTACAGAGCCATACTATCTGTGATTTAGGCTTTTAATCTTAGGCACTAATTTACTATTTTTATCTAAATGTAATAACGGAAATTATGTAGGCGAAACCGAATGTAAATTCAGACGTAACAACCACAAAAAAATAGTTAAAGATCATCAAAAGGGCTTCCCTGTTGCTGTTAATGGTTTAAACAATGATTTAGGTTTTCTGAGTGAATATTCTTTTATATAACGGTATATATA
>NW_022712275.1:1151596-1188008 GCF_011630105.1 Anneissia japonica
CCCTCACCCCACCCCCAGTCGATAGCGTGCATGCCGAGTAACAACCGTACTGGTGTTATACCATCAGCTCAATGGTTATATCTTTATGATCTAAACATTACGGTCCGGAAAACACAGAGTTTGAGACAATTAGCCGGGGATCCTGACGGCGCCATCGAGCCTGTTGCCAAATCAAGGCCGTTGTCATGTGTATTTGCCGGTCTGCGCTACAATCTTTAGTACACAAGGCGCTAAACAGTTCAAAGAATAATGAATAGGTTTAGATTGCTTACACGGATTGATTCGGCAAAATATTACAACACAAAACTAATTGAGCCTTTGGCAATATAAACGACCCGCCTACATAGCTAGGTGTCTGCTGGACTTAAATGGGTTCCCGATCCCGTGTCGACCAAAGCTATTCAGAGTTGCATGATACCCTTTTAGAGATACCTACCTAGGCATCGAAGTACACCAATAAGCACGCTATTTAACGCCTTTTTATATCAAGAGTGCATTGATTTCTATCTGCTATTTGTTAAGTTATCCTTGTATCTTTCATGTAATGAATTTGTGGGACGTTTCTTTTGTTTCCTTCACTTATTCTTTTATATCGGCGCCACACTTCTTGTTGCTGAAATCGGTTTGTTGGCTCGTTTACTTGAACAAACGAAACAAATTATTAAATATTTCATCAACCCCAATTTGGCAACCGGACTCTAAACACAGGGTTTCTAATCAAGATAAATAAAAACCATAGACCGAGATTACACATCGATAAGTCGGGTACATTGTTAATTCTGAAAGAATCAACTGGGAAATGATTAAAGGCATCATTAGTTACATATTTTAAGAATTATTCTGATTTGTGTCTCTTATTCTGACCCTTTTCTTCGGTAGAGACAGGACACAAGAGTGGCATGTGTCAATTACATGCGCGCCAACGGCTTGTCAATAATGCCCGTGGTGTTGCCCAGACGACAATACCAAGCACGCAGCGCAGCTATGTCTATTATTGTAGTTGCTGTGTTGATAAAGATCAGTAATAAATTAAAACGCCCTCTATAAAACACACAATCTAAAACTTGGTCTAATGGATAAAGAGGTTCACGTTCTACTCATTAATTACTGTATAATATTTATGTTATATTTTATATTAATAATAATAATAATTTTGGGCCCGGATAATGTAGTATATCATTATATCATCAAATTATATAATATCATTATACTTAGTTTGGAAATCTTTTCTTTTTTGTTTAGTTGTTTTTTATTCTATTTATTTATTTATTAAACTATAGATTGGCCTATTTAGGTTCGTACTCCTTGATTACCTATCGGTGGTTAACCTAAAATACATTTTTACGGAATATTGAGCTTTGCATTGAATTTAAGACAGCTCTGTTGTTCTCTTTCACCACATTGTATTCCGTTAATACTTGTAAAATGACAGTGAGTCTATGCTTCATCGATCGTGTTGTTTTTTTCAATGTGGCTCCGATTCTAACAGACACAAACGCATCTTATTCAATCACTGAACAGAGAGGGAACGAACTGTACTGTATATTTAAAAAGAGATAATATTTAACCTGGGAGCGATGACTACATAACTAATAGGAACCGGTGCCAATTATAGGCGTGCGTGCTCTCAGTAGAAACACAAACGTCGAGGGAATTATGTGAAGAGAGGTAGGTAGATCTGGTGCCAGTAACGCAGTCAGGTAAATCTCTCATTAGGCCGCCTTAGGCAGAGATTTTTTTTTCTAACTCTTTTGAGCAGGATGGCGCTCGGAGGATGCGGGCACTGTGTCGACCACCATGCCCTTGTTTTGGTAACCGACATGGGACTATGACACCCATAGTTAGTCGTGTGTCTTGTTAATTGAAAAGTTCTTTAGAATATTTTTAAGGATTCCAAAAAGCCTAATTTGAATTTATCAGCATATGGAATACGGTTTGAACTTCAATGAAGTCGATTGATCCATGTGTAACAGAATGTAGGTTCACATATGAAAGATATGCCTACAGAGATAGGCCTAAAGTCAGTACTATTAAAATCTATAAATAGGCCCCTAATAATAATACGCGTAGAAATTCACTTTAAACATTGTGCTTATTTGGAATGATAAAATAAAGTAAGACACATATAGAAATAATGTCGTTTCGTTGAGTTTGCAAACTTTTACTACGAAGATCCAATGAATATCATTTATGGGCCCATGTAGATATTAAGTAGGCCTATAAGAATCATTTGTGTGTTCTTTAATTGATCCACATTTTAAGTGTCAACTAAATTGAGTAGAAGTTATATATTTTAGAAATACCTACTCCGGTAATTACAAAATGCACTGTAATGGTTTAGTTTCAGTACATGAAGTGTCTCAAATTGCTGGAGAACGGTGGAGTTATACTTGGTTTGTACCTAATTTGATACATTTTTTTTTATAAGAACACATTAAATTTTATAAGAATACCGAAACTGAAATTGCTTATAATTTAAGAACAATAGGAACAAATTGAGGATGAGTTCCTAAATGCCTACTGTAAAATTATTTTGATTATGTGCAGTGCGGTATAGATGTGACTTTTGTAATAGGCCTACCCTTAATACCAATAGGCCAACAGTAATTTACTGCTGTACAATAATAAGTTTTTATCTTTGAAAATTTTGAATAAGAACAAAATGAGAACATTTTGAGCCCTAAATTACCAAAAAAAAAAGAGAAAAAAAAAGAAGAAAACTGAGCCTAGGCAAAATTTGACTCGTTCTTATTAAAAGAAAGAGTGTACTTTGATAAATTGTTACTGGTTAGTTTTAGGATATTTTTTTTGGTTAGTTTTCCATTTTTCATTTTAAGAACTTTGAGAAGATTTTAATTGTGTAAGGCGCTATGCAAGCCGATTTCCATTGTACATTAAAAAAAATCCTTACCGGTACGTATCTTCGTAACGTTCTACTTCGCTTCGTGATGATTTAAAATTTCCGATTAGAATGAGGATAATAAAAGAATTTAAAACCAGTTATAAATTTCGTTTTTATTCTAAATTCATTCTAAAAACTTTGGAATTTAAATTAGCCCTTAATAATATGTTACTGACTGGTACGGTTAATTATTTCATAGTAAACTTAGTTTTAATTACTACTGCTTTTGTTTGCCACTCACTGTAATTATTTTTGCGCACAAGGGGAGAGTTTCGCGCCCCATACCCCAAACATATTTATAAGCATTTGCTTAGTGACACAGTACGTAAAACCAACAGGTAGATCTATCGGTACGCATACTCATGTACGCATATGCGTGACAAAACTTGGCGAGTTCGAATCTACACACATAATCCACAGGTCATTGAACTGTAAGTCTATTATTGATACATGCCAAAGTTTATTTAACTGTCATTGGCTTAAAATTTAAAATGTCAGTCAGAGCGAGAAACACAAAACCCATATTTTTTTTTATGATCCCAGCTATTTATATAGACATTTTATAGACCATAAAAGGCAAAACAGAAGAAACGATGGTTGGATTTGGTTGAGATAATGAATTTAAGCAAATGTTAATTTAAACTAGATACGCAGAAACTAACCTTAACATCAAACATAAATTATTATATACTGTATAATACTTCTACTATACTATATTAGTAGGAGAAAGGCTAGAGTATTTTTAATCTTTTAAGTTGCAGATTTACATTTTAACTGTTGGCATATTATTTTCAACACTGATGTGAAATTGTATGGCCTAGTAAGAATGAGGTGTTTCTAGTCAATTATTAAATGAGCAGTCAGATCATAGTGTGACGGTGGTGGTTGTAGAACGAAATACGGAGGATCAATTGTGTTCTAATTGAATGAAGATCGTGTCATGCGCGTGTCGGGGTGGGTGCGACATGGCTGTACGCCGATTAACAATTGGACTATATAACATCATTTACAACAACTAATAATAGATTTCCCCAACCATGGCGAAACTACCATTTTTTTCTCTTTGCACCATCCGTGACACGATCATGGGTATATAGCTATCTATACCGTGGAATGTTAAAAACTTTGCTCTACACTCTATTGATTTGATCATAGAAATGTTGATATTCGATATGGACTCAAATTTTATACTTCATTGGTTTCATCGACATTACCATAGACCAAGTACCATTTATTGTCTGTTTTATTGAGGCTGTTGTACAATGCGACGAAGCACATTCCCGACTAGTGTTACTGTAACGGAAGGTCGAATAGACGAAACTATTTCTAATAACGGAACTGCACTGAATTTCTTTCAACGTGGATATGACATGGCCCTATATTTAGTTTCAAAAAACAGAAATCCCAAAGATGACATTAAAGGGTCACTTTGTGGCAAAATCGTGCCTGTTATATTTATCAAGTGTATCATATCCTCCGCGGGCAATTCACAAATACCACACAACGTCGAAACTAACACATCCGTCAACAACTTCCTTCCTTCCGATTACTACGATTCGCTCGAATAATTTAGGAAATGACTGTGCACGCTATATTATTGGCGAATCTAGGCCTACTTCCGTACATTATTGTTCTTACGAAATCGGCGATCCCTCTCTCCACTCGTGACTCAATCCTCCATTCAAGTTGTGTTCGTCCTTGTGCGACTAACGGCCGTTTGTTTCCACATATCGTCATGAGGACACGCACTGATTGCAACCGATTTGCACGATGCTGTAGTAAAGTAAATATTTGTATCAGTTAAAATAAATTGAATTTTAATGACAAGGCAATTGTAGAGAACTCCGGTGCCGCCGAAGTTATGTTTGCATGTGACGTTGCGTACGGCCTAAGCGGGCGCCAGACGACTTCTTGTAAGATTGGCTCAGGAGGGCGTTATGCCGACGGTGACGAGGGGCGGATCCGTTTATTTCGGAGTTAAATTGCAAGTGACATGCGTAATACGATACATTGGACAACACCTATTTGATCCCGCTGTTAAACGGGGAGAGGCACGGCGCTCTGTGATTGGTCTTTCCCAATTTAGTGGCCATGATTTAATATCAACAGATATACTTTTACGCTAGAAAAGTACAGATATAAGGAGAGCATCAATATTGTATCTTTTAGTATCTGTCCACGACGTGAGTTGGAAGGATCTTGTGGGGCCACGGAGCACGAACACTTTCTGTATATACAGTAGCTATAGGCCTATATCTATATTCATATCAAACCTTTTTTTTTGTAAGAACTTGTTGTTGGACTTCAAACAACAGTGGGTTTTTCGAGATATAAACTAACTTTAACACGGTTACTTTTATACATTGTTTGTGGATTCCATACAAGAATGTTATTCTAGAGGACTTGCAATAACCGGTAAGTAATTTTGGTGATGTTCAAGGGACTACGTAACGCATTTAGTAAATTTAAGGTTCTAGACTTAACTTCAATAGTATTTTATTGAGAATACGGTACCGGTAACGGTTGTAAAAAAATAAGTTATCTGTTGTTAAGCTCTATCATCGTTTTCCCCGTATTAGAATGTCTATCAATAGAAGGTCTATTGATTTAGTTTTAATAAACCCATCGTGACAAACTGACGAACTTGGATGTTGTGAAATGGTTACGTTTTGGTTAAGATAGGAAAATGATAGATCTATATAACTTCTTATAATCTCGAAATAGACCTAACTTATACCTTAAATACAAGTTTGGCGAATCGTTTGGTGTGGCTATAGCTGAATATAGTTGTGTTAAATCCTAACAATGTTTCAATTGAAACATTGCACTATTATATTACTCAATATAATATGAACAAAGAGGCTTTAGTTCAGCATTGAAGAAACACAAATCAAATATTTTTTTTTTTTGGCGGATTTACATACTTTTTCTCTACAAAATCCTTAATTTTTTACCAGCCAATCACGTTCTATATATAGCAAAGAATAGGCCTCTAGAAACTGCATTATTTGGTCTATTTAACGCTTTTGTTCATTGCTGAAACTTGAAAGCGAATAACTTCCTAATTATACTAAATAGCCTAAGTATTTATCATACAGTTATTTTCAAGTTTTCAGCTCAACACAAACCTAGTCCTAGGCATATCTTGGTGCTAATTTCCTCTCGTTCCAAAATCGCAAAATTTAATATAAAATATTTCTAATTTGATCACTTCTCTCTAAGCCTGTTTGATTTTGCAATCAATCTAGGAGGATATGATTTGTAATTAGGCTAACTATTCCATTAATCAGGACGGTGGTTGCTGAGAATGGCTACGAGTAAAACACTTCTGTTCTGACATTCGCAGAAGTCCTCTGACCAATAAATATGCTTGTCAAGCATATTGATTGGTCAGTCACTTTCACCCTCGTTTGCTCGGCTTTTCATCATTAAGGCAACCGCAAACACATTAAACTTTTTGACTGACAGGAATTTGCAATTCGTCCTCCTAATACTGTACATTACAAATTTTATTAGGTCTATTTCTATATTAAACTCATCGGCATCTTAAAATATTCTTGGCCGTTTCATTCATTTTGAAAAAATTTAAATTTTCCGCTTTACAAAATTGTCTTAGTAGTTTGCTGTATTAAACCGAATACATCCGTAATTCACGATGACAGTTAGATGATATTGTTAATCATCCTCTTTCATAAAGCATTTTCTGTTAATTTCCACTTAATATTTACATTTCTCTTAGTTATCTGAATGGTTTTTCTCGTTACTGTGGGATGTTGCATTTTAACAATTGTTGCTTAATTCGACTCCAGATCCATCGGTGAATGATTTGCCGTCATTATTCAAATTATATTGAAATACACAATGCTTTCTATTTGCCAGTCGTACTTATGTCGTGTTGGTAAATAATGGTTGCAGATCAGCCCACGTGGCTTTTATCACAAGAGCCTTGTTCAAATGAGTAGGGTAGTTGTATTTATGACATCGGCTTTAAAAGTCAGTGAATTGGGGTTAATCCAGTGAACTTATATACCCCTTTTCTTTTGTATAATTTTGTAGCTTGATTGTTCGCTTTAAAAAATGCAAAAAATGTACTGCAAATTCATCTAGAACCCGTCCATTAAAAATGAAAAAAATGGAGCAGATAGAAACACACCTTTTCAAATTAAACGTATGGTGTTCGTGGTACTTTAACAACTAAAGTACAATATTGTCATGTGATACCGTACGCAATCTCATACAATTTACAAACTGTGCAATTAAAAACTGATCAGCGTTTGGTTTTCCTATAAAAGTGCAATTTAAAAACTGTGAAGTGGTTCAAATCCCGTGAGTCACCGGGATTATTTCCATGTTGTTTTATATGAACATAGTTCCATTCTGTCATTAGTGATTACGCCTACTTTTTGTTGGATGCGAAAGAAATAACATAATAATTAAAACAAGTACAGTATAGTGTCTCTTTACAAGTCGAAGTTTAGAACTTTTGAGAAGAACCGAATGTAATTTGGCTTTGGTTTTCATCAGCGGCGTATCTAGGGGTGCGCCGGGGGCGGGGGAAAGTGCGCGTGCGCCCCCACCCCACCCGACCAGTCAACCCCAGAAATCACGGTCAAGTAGTTAAAAATCACCTAAAATCACCTTATTTTGTGAATTAGCACCCCTCAACTGATCATCGAGCTCCACTTCACCTTCGCACCTCCCATCAGCACCCCCATTTCAAGACTTCTAGATACGCCACTGATTCTCCCAACAATAATCCATCTAAAAATGATTTAAAACTATTATATTTTATTAATTTAAATGTGCACATTCCTGTTTGAAACCGAGGCACTAGTTGACGAAATTGTTCTTCTCCCGTACTCATTCTTTTTACAGGCATATATTATTCGAAAAAGTAATCGTGAACTGCCTATATTATATATAATCTGCCTATTATAGTGACTTGAGACACGCTCGTGTTCCATTTAAAATACGATACTACATGTACAATACTAAATTAACGGATAAATTAATGGATAGATTATATATATATATATATATATATATATATATATATATATATATATAACTAAATTAACACATTTGATAGATTATTGAAAAAAAGTATGGTAAAAAGTGCACCTAAAGTTATCAATTATAAAGGCAGTAGACTAGATCCAAGAAAAAGTTGTTTACTTTAAAAATATTATACTTAAATTGATTATAGTTCCAGCCGAACAAATAAGCCTACGTTTTTTCCTGATTTAAATATTTTTGACTTTTTGAAATACATAACTGATTAGAGTACCAGCTAATTAAGAGTCTATAGCGAGAGTAGGCAATAAGTGTTAATAATTTATGCGTAGGTGACAAAGACAATTTGTTTTTGTAAACTTCTAATTTTAATGTGAATGTTAATAATAATAAATTTCTTAAATGTAGACCTACAAGGAATTCAAGCATTGATTTCGTTGCTCAACACATATGTATTTATTCTTTTATTTTAATTTTGGCAAAGATAAAAAACATTCGAGAAATCCTTGAACAAAAATTGAAAAGACAACAATGAAGTACAAAAGACAGGTTAGCGGCATGGCAAGGTAGACTAATGGGCTATGAGCCCGACACCAACCAGAGCGAATTCTCTCTTAAACCGCTAACCAGAAAAACAATGAAAAACATTAAAAATGAATTTTTTTAAATTTTATAATAAATTTTATTAAGAAAATCATGAATTCATGTATATAAAAAAAATTAGAAAAAATAGATAGGCCTATATCTTTAAAACGACCCAGTATAATATTTTTACAAATTCAGATTCCTTCCCTTTATATGATCACGGGTGTGAAGAGGATTCAAACTATTAAAATGTGCTTATGACCTTCTGTGACCTTGCGTAGTCATTGGTTACAGCTGTGCAATATGTTTTCAAATGTGATAGGGCCGTCACCTTGTTAGGAAACTTAGCACATTTCAAAGTCACAAGTGTCGAATTGGTGCAAAGAAAAACACGATCTAACCAATAAATAACATTATAAAACACGCCACGGCACGAGAGTTTCTTTTATATTATTTCATGCCGATGGGCTGCATTACATTTAGCATTGTAATTACTAATTAGATTAGTGTATGGGTGACTATGATTTAACATCACAACGTAATAATTAGTGCGATTATTTTCACAACCATATAGAAACTAGTTGGATTCAAACTAGGGTGTAATTTTCTTTCCGTGTGTGTAGAGCGTAATTACTACGGTATTAAGGTTAAACGATTGCTTCCGCGATTTGCCTATCATGATGAGCGTCAATGAAACTTAACAACGGACCAATCAGAACAGGTCCAGGTACAGAGCGCTTGTCCCACAAACACATGGTGTTGTCCCGACTCCCTACAAACACACAGCTTAGCACCGTATCGTTGATAACTTAAATGTGATCCATGCAGTTGTCATTATTGCCGCATTAAATAAAAATAACAGTAAGTCTCCCTAACCAACACCGGTAGTGCATGTTGGACAGAGGTCACATTAACGACAGAATATGTTTCTTCAGATATTATCTGACTTTGATTGAAACTCCATAAAGGTCCATTCAGTTTTCGTTTGTTGTACATTTTTTTTACTTTAAAAAAAAAAATGCCGGGAATTAGGTGATACCATTCCGTAGCCTACTTTGCATACATTTTAGGTCTGCGAAGAATATGAGAACGGCATTACGATATTTACCGAATGCAGACGTAAGGCCCGGGCCTACGTGTTTGCTTTAAACTTACTTAGGCCTATCATACTAACATATTTATTTTCAAAATTTCAATAAAGCTAATAACTTTGAATACAAACATATTAAGCAATTCAAATATTCGTGTTTATTAGCTCAGCGGAGACCGTATATCGGTGGCTAATCTCTGTCTTGCATTCTTGGGTCTTATCAACGCTACTTCAATAACGATTATACCGTTAATGAGGATTTTCTGGTAAAATGATAAATGCTCTTCGTGAGTTGCTATTCCGTAATGCAGTTTAAGCCCCGCAAACACAAACGTTATTAATATTAATATTATTAAACTCGCGAGCATTGTGAACGTTGTGGTGAAGTTATGTCAGAAATTAATGTTAACATAGTGTTGCAGCAACGCCTCCAACGTTATTTAGCCCAAAATTACGTCACATTTTGAGCAAACGGTAATCGGAGGGTGCTGGATTTGAATTTTAATGGAGAAAAATCGATTTTCTATGTTTCTTTGTTTTTAATTAAAGCTACGTTTTGTTCTTTTTCTCCAACAGAGTACCCAAAAGGAGAAATGAATTTATCCAGTTCACTGCTAGTCTGCATAGTTTCGTGTGCATTGCTATTGTTATCAAGTCTGACCGAGGCAGGCAAAGGAAGGAGGAAGACCAAAAATGTTCTTTCAATGCTTGACGATAGCGAGCCGACTGTAATGGACAACGTTCCAAGGCGTAACCGAGAGAACCGTCGTAACGGTGAAGGATCGCACCGCGGAAAATCACCGGACGAATTACTCACGCCATCAAGCGAAGAAGCAATAGAAATTACAGAAAAGCAGTATTTACGCGGTGATTGGTGCAAAACTCAACCCGTGAAGCAACTTATTGAAGAAGATGGCTGTATCAGTCGAACCATAACCAACCGATTTTGTTACGGACAGTGTAACTCGTTTTACGTTCCTAAAACGGTAAAGGACCGTGAGCAGGACGCGTTCGTTTCTTGTGCGTTTTGTAAGCCATATAAGTACAAAATGATCACAGTGACATTGCGATGTCCAGGCAGGAACCCGAATACAAAAAGAAAGAAGATTAAAAAAATCAAGCAATGTCGTTGTATAGCTATCGATGTTCCGGTTGACTGACATTATTGATGTTATCTGAACAATTTTAATGTTTTATTTATAAATATATGAATATATATTCCAGTTTAAACAGAGACACGCCAGTCGTCGGTAACCCATTCCGTTGTTTACGAACTTGAAAGAATTTATATGGACAATCAACAACAAATTATAGAGAATGTATTAGTAACTTAAAAAATATAAACCTTGTAATGATATCAAATTGGTATTTAAAAATGGTATTAAGAAAATAGTATTAACAGAATTGTATTCATGAATAGACATTTGTTCTTAGACAACGCATCGTCAAATTATTTTTTTTCCTAAGAAATATGACTCGTGCTGGAGGCCTTAAAACAGGCATACAGTTTTTGTATATTTGTATTTACAATGTAAGTTCCCGGCTGTAACAACACCTTGTTATTGTATTCCGTAAGCTTTGTAAATACTGCATGTAAATATACAAGATATATAAATGTTTGTGTGTATATATAATGTACAAAGTATATTGATGACGTACGAAACATAATTATAGGTATATAAATAGTAAACAATGTAATACATTAGATTTGCGTTTTTTACCTAAATTATATAGCAGTTACATGTGAATGTATATGAGACCAACCTTTTTTTATTAGCATTATGTTTATTATCTGCAAAATATAAAATATATGTATAAAGAACGAACTTAAGCTTGTTGTCTTTTTATATCAATTGCATCAGTTGCTTTCCGATTTTGATAATAATAATCTACTAATGATGATGAAATCATGATATTGATAGTAATAATAGTAATGAAGATGAAGGGGATGATGATGATGATAGTGGCACGATGATGATGTTGATGTTAATGTTGATAGGTTGATGACGATGACGTTGATAATGATGATAAACAGTTTAAAGAGAAAGTCAGTAGCTAACATCCCGATCGTCATAACGCAATCTATCCCATGTCAACATTTTGGGATATGCTCGGTGCCCAAATATTCGGGGAGGGGTAAAACACAGGATAGCCATTACACTGAACACAGTCGGTGTCTGTATGAAACTTTGATTTCGGCGCTCCAGATCCATTCCCGAAAAAGGAGGGCAGGGGGATTCCCAGCCCAGCAAGACAAATTCACTATGATTTAGGGGTTGATTGCAGATTCAAATCTACACTATTGTGGATTCTCCAGCAAGTCTACTGGATTCTATCCAGGGGTTAATCATAATAGGTCTAAATACGTGCAACCATGTAAACGAATAATACCCTAATGATGTCGATTCAGGTATTTTCTTTAACAATTAAGACTCAGCGAAAACCGTGTCACTAATCAACGTTCATTCTCGTTATGTTTGTTTAGGAGGATTGAGGCGTGCCGGTCTCTTATACACATCTAGATGTATATAAGAGACAGGCTGTGCAATATGTTTTCAAATGTGATAGGGCCGTCACCTTGTTAGGAAACTTAGCACATTTCAAAGTCACAAGTGTCGAATTGGTGCAAAGAAAAACACGATCTAACCAATAAATAACATTATAAAACACGCCACGGCACGAGAGTTTCTTTTATATTATTTCATGCCGATGGGCTGCATTACATTTATTGGGTCTTAATAATAATAATAATAAATCAAGATAGCCGTTAGCACTGATAGAAAGGGAGTGGGGTGGGGGAGAAAATTCATGAGACACAGGATATATCCATGTGCATTCGGCCTATATTTGCCGTTTTTGGAAACCTTATAAATTTTGCGTTGGCATAGAGCAAAATGATAATATTTCTATAATATGCCTAATACAGCTCTAATATGGATTGTCAATATTGGAGGATATATATTTATACAAAGGTAAAATACAGACGATTTACAGGCCTACTGTACCCGCCAGTATAACGAGTGAAACTATGTAACATCCTTGTTCACTGATGAACAAACATTATCGCGTACGATAACGGGTAACGGATGACGTCACGCTCTGTTTCGTGCCGAATTCTGACAGAACGAGTTGATAGAGTGTACAGTGCTATGATTAATCGTTTGACTCGATCATATAGATAAGAATTCGCTTGGCACTGAACTAACACAATTTGGTTTAGTGATTGATTGACTGACAATTTAAAACGATGAAGTAGCCAATCGATACACTGATAAACATAAAACTATTAACATTGTAGGATAGGCCTATAGCAAACAATACTAATTTAGCCCAATGCAGGTCCGTAAAAATTCTGTTGGTAAATGTTTGAACTTGCATCGACATATTAAGTCAATGTCATTACAACAATAATGTATAAGCAAGCTGGAGCCTAGACTGTGTATATAGATGACTCGTTATTCGGAGCCATCTTATTTACAACCTGGTAAAATGAAGAGTACTTGTGCGCGCTTATGATTTTCATCGGCGTACAGCTGCTTTTTGCGGCGCTTTGGCTGTCTGGACGTCTTGGGGCCTGCCTGACATTGACTTCGCACGTCTTCCGCATCTTTTATAATTGCCAAACATATGAGGACCTTGTTCATCCTGCAAGTGACTTCAGCTGCTCAGATTTGGTCTAGCTATGATACGCCAGGACGGACATAATCTCTATTTACCAACCTTTAACATTGCTAACTGGAGATGTCACATTGACATGTTAATGTCCGACCTGGCGTGCCATATCTATCGGTTCACATCGCCACTCCTGGCGCCAGCGAGCTAACACTGGTATTAGGCATCGATGGACCCAGCACACGAACCCCTGCTTAATCTTTCTGTTTCGGGCAGATGTTCAAACAATCTTGGCAAAGGACTACAAGTTCACGATATCGCCACAGTTCGCTATTAGGATGCTTGGTGCACTGGTTTCTCGCCTGTCATTACCGATTAACACCTGCGATATTACCACGATTAACTTGTGCACCTGTAGGCTTTATACTTGGGTTCCTCAGGTGGTGTATTGTAATTCTGCTAAGAATCCCCAAGTAAATAAATACATGCTGCTCGGGCACCAGCCATCTACAGTAGGCCAAAACGTCAATTCCTTCACCAGTTGTGTGATCGATCCTTTATATGCGCGCCTATTAATCAAGTAATCGGGAACATGAACATGTCGAATTGCCTTAGATAAAATTATAATAGGGTTGGGTTAGCCCTTTCTTTACCACGTGCGTTTCTACAGTAGATTATCAAAAATAATCATTCCATAACACGATCGTTCAGGTTTTTTCATATGCTCGCTAATATACTTGTCAATTATCGTTCTCTGAATGAAACGACATTGTTTGAAGAACTTACAAGCAGGGTTTTACGACGTTTGTCATTTCAAGCTGTTCACTTGAAAAATGGGCGACTAGAATTCGGCGAGTGATAATGAATATGTCGTAATAATGCCCAATCTGTCAACACTTGTACATGTCGTTTAACCCTTCAAGCGTTTACAAGTGTCTCAACTTTGAACTTTACTTGATAGCTTGCGATTGAAGGAGACACTTTAAATCTGAGACACAGAAACACCGCCAATTATACTGTACTCCGGAGAGTCGTGCGGGACTGAACTTCAGTTCAACCGTGTTCAACAATGGGTAAGAATGCAAAATGATTGGTTTTGTTTTGGACAGGGGGATCGAACAGTTGGGAAACCTACGGCTATTCACTGTAAAAACAGCGAGGATTTAAAGCACAACTGAATTTTGTCCTGTCTCTGGTGACATGTGTAAAAGCTAAACGTGTTTAGACCCGGCCTAATGTGTTTAGGCTTCTGACGTGTTTAGCATTAAATGTGCTTGGGTATTAGACGTCATGATTTAATTCTAAACAGACCAGGAAAATAGTTTTTTTAGGGGTCGCGTTCCTAGGGTATACGTGCGTAAATGGTTCATGAAACAAAAACGGAGAAAACTGTTAAATCATCTCCAAATTAACATAAAGGCACTAGAGCAAAATATAACTACTTGATAAATTGTTTGCGACTTTGAACAGTAAAAGTGATCGCCATACTCCAGGGTATCTCTCTTTATTTCGTTTACATTTTAGGGCAGTACAGAATAATCATTGGGGTGGGGTGTGCAAATATGAACCAACTGGGCTATGGGGACACTAAGCTATTCCCGGCAGGGTCTAGTCATAGCCGATTGGGATCGTAGCTTCGGTATTGTAGGGGTTGGAGCTTAATAATTAATTCCATCGTTATACTGTGTGAACATTTTATATTCAGTATTTTTCTACTGTCGTTAAAACCAGGACTTTGCCCGATGTGGGGAGAGAGGGTGCGAACGCACCCATCCCATTCCTTCTGTAATACGGGCCTGCATTTATTTATCGTCAATTTTTTCTCGTCAAACGAGTCTATTATAATTCTCAATTTCAAATCACCCAAAAGATTGACAATTTATTGTTGTCCATGTCGTCAGTTATCGTTTCATCTCATTTTTTCTGCTTGAACTGCCCTCTCATCACATTTATCAATTCATTAATTACGTTAATCAGATCCTTATGGAATCTCCTGCTATCGATACATTCTTGTATAATTTAGAGTGGATTTTGAGTGGAGACGGTCGCTGTCTCGCAGTACTTAGCCGCAAGATTATGTTTTTGTTTGTTGTATTGTTAACTTATTGATGTTTCATTTGCCTTGTATGTTCTTGTCTTTTGCACTTGTGAAAGAACATAACTTGACTTGTGGGCCGCGAGGCGCAGGTTACTTTATAAATATTTACATTTTAATTCAATAAAAATATTTTGGTTATTTCAGTTTTCATTACAATATATTAATGCAGTATTAATTTGGTGTTTTCGTTTTTTTTTTCTTCTATTATGTTTTAGTATTTTGACTGTTATTATTGTTATGGCAATCACGGACTCGTTGAAATACACCGATCGGGTGATAGGCCCCCAAGAGTTGTGTTTATAGTCAGGGCCTATTGTTATTTTTAATATTACGATGATTATAGGCCTATTAATAATAATAACCATATTTTTAATACATTACTAACCTGAAAGATTTGAAAAGCGTGACACCAACTGGATGCTGTCTCTCATACACATCTAGATGTGTATAAGAGACAGTTCTTTACCACGTGCGTTTCTACAGTAGATTATCAAAAATAATCATTCCATAACACGATCGTTCAGGTTTTTTCATATGCTCGCTAATATACTTGTCAATTATCGTTCTCTGAATGAAACGACATTGTTTGAAGAACTTACAAGCAGGGTTTTACGACGTTTGTCATTTCAAGCGTTATTAGTTTAAATTACCATGGTTTCGCGCGAAGGATAGGCCTATTTACCATCGCAACCCCTTGACTTAAGATGAGAGATCGTGTCACAGAAAGTCTGTTGGTTTGCATAAGACAATCGTAGAAATTTCCCAGACTGTTGGTTTAAGCCTCAACCTCTAAATATTTTCCTGTGGCGCCATACTTCATCTAAATGAGCACGTTGGCGTCAGGGGTGCCTCGTAGGCCTAAATCTCGGCGATGGTTGTGTGTACTGCTTATCACGCAGCTTCATTAATGTGTGTAAACTGGCTCTCAGGATCTCCTTCACCAAAAGATCAGTTGTGTCATCGAGCCGATCAAAAGATTAGAGAAGATGGATTTCTAATGATACCAGTCAAAATGACCACTTGAGCCCCGTTGATGCTTATCGAGTGGGGTCATTCAAGGCCTACAAAATGACAAGATATTGGCTTATGCCTGAGTCTATTTTAATATCATATTGTATGTTTACGCTTTGCTTTGATATCCGAATTTGTTTTTAATTCAGTTCCTATTGACATGTTTCGGGAGATATACCATGGTATGCATAATATTTGGACATTCCAGTGTACTGGATACAGTGGCAGATATTTCAGCCCCTACGAAAATATAATTTGGGTTTTTAGACATGTAGGACAATTCTAAAAAAAAAAAAATCCCTTTTGCATAAAAATCGGTAACTTCAGAGAATTTGTTATTCCATTAAATTAATCAAAACAAAAACTTATATTATTTCCGTTCTTCAAATACATTTATAACAAAAAAGTTAATTGCCATTTTATAGCATCTTTCCTGTTTCCTGTTTTACAAAACATAAATAAACTCTTATCATTGGTAGTCAATATTGCGCGGTATTTTTCTACTTACTAATGTCCAACAAAAATGGCAGGAGGATTGAAAGAATAATATGTTAGACGTATATAGCGCCGACAAACAAGGCTTCAAAGCCTTCGCGATATGTATCAAAATAATAATGTCACTGTATTATATACATTGCTTCATATGCCGTAAATGACCAGTCAGCATCTCGGCAACTAAGATGTGCCCAGCCCACCCGAGACAATCTGTGGCCCTAGGGGGCAGCTTGAGTGGATGAATTGAATGCATTCTGTCCGCTGTCTATTTATATCTATTTATATATTTAAATATCCGCAAAAGTTTAAACCCGTTGAATTGTTTAATTGTTAACTTTATTCTTTCTGTACTATTTACTTAGAAACTATAAAGTTATTATGTAACTATACAATAATTATTTCGTCATCAATGTGGGTGGGGCAATATGACTAGGAAACGCGTTCCAAGCGTAACGCCGCGTTCGTGATCTTATTATAAATACACTCTCAAAGATTCGACCAATCAGATTACGCGAGCTGCATATCATATGACGTAAATGCAACGCCGGATATGCAACAGGTGTAACGAGCTAGTAACCATGAGTAACGCAAAATATATCGTGACAAAACTTTACTAGAATGGTAATAATCATGCCCACATCTTGTTAGTAATTAGGCGTACATCCCGCTAGCGATTACGCCTACATCTTGATTTCCAGGATTACACTTTTCAGACTTAATTCTTTGTTTTCTCGTAAAATAAGTCAGGTTTTCTTTAGGGAGATTGTTTGAACAATTTACTTATAATCGTGTGCGTATTTATCTTAAGTTAATCTTACAGACATAGACTTATACTCTACTTAGGTTCAATTCTGGATTGAGAAGACGAATACAGACCGGAACACAAGATAAACAGATGGCAGAGTATAGAATGTGGAGTCGACATGGGCCAATGGTATTTTGTTTCCAAGTGTACTGTGTAGTCTGCGATAGCTACAGTATCATCTGATGTATTTCAATGCATCATTTAATTACAAAAAAGTATCTAAATATCTACAGAGGATGAGAAGCACCTTCTGATATATTTACAAATATAGAACCTTTGTTATGCTTAAAATGGATAGTACTGTACTCTGAATCTTCTTACCCGCCTGATCCCCACGTAACTAGGTCTAACGCTCAGAAATATATATCAACCAAAATCAACTTAGACCTACATAAACTATGAAAGAAAAACTTAACGGTGTTTGGCGTAGTGAATTTAGCGCGCTCTCAGAGCTAAATTCTCTAAACGGAACGACATTCCCGGGGGGTCCACCATGGAATATCGCCCTGGCCGGGGCCAAGTTCCCTGCCTGGCAGATTGGCTTAATTCACTATACATATTTATTTAGGTAGGCTCAAGTAGACCAGATTCACAAGGGATCGGAATTCAACCGGTACAGTACCTAAACGCAATTGTTTACGTCATAAAGCGTCTGGATTTCACGGCCAATAAACTTTGAAAAATCATGACGGGTACGAGTTAGTTGGAAAGGGACTGCTTTATCTGGATGACTGTTTTAGTTAGAAGCGTAACTTAGATAAGCGTTGGAATCGTGTATCCATTAGTGTTTTTTATTGTAATAACCTTATTAATTAAATTAGAGTAAGTTAATCAAGATAATATTAGTAATGATAATAATAAAGATGATGATGATAATGATAATAGGTCTAATAATAAGGTAATAGAGTAAAATGCCTTCTTTGGGTCACTATTATTTAGAATGGCGACACCACTACAGGGGACAATTTTCCACGAGCCGAGGGGAAGTATATCTTTTAACACTACAGCAAACACCCGGGGACGGGGACACTTTCTGAGTGTGCCAATTGGTTAATATACCGTATTTAACCCTAGCGAGGTGACATTATTTTTCTTTACCCTATCACAACAAATGCTATGGAAAAATAATCATAATTTCATTCTTTGAAACTGTAAACTTGATATCAAACCATTATTTGCTTTTATATTGCAGACTTACTGTGTCAAGCTCTTATATACTGTACATTTCACTTGGTTTTCATGTCCAATGTGGGATTATATGGCATTTTTTTAACGGCCATACTTTACTCCACATCTTATAAACCAATTGTAAATGTTACCCCATAGCCATCCATTGGATTGACTTTTTTCAGTCATACATCCAACAGAAACCTCAGTGTTGAGTAAACAAATATCCGATCATTTATATAGGCCTATTTGACATTTCACAGATCTACTGTTTTATGTTGGTTTTGTGTCATATATAAATTGCATTGGAAATTATTGTTACAAATTAGTTTAACTCGTTCTTAGGTCAAATAAACTAGAATTATGAATAATCTATATCATGAAAGTATTGCTAGTAAGGAAATAATTTCATATTTTCGGTTAGTGTCCCCTGAGTAACCATTCAGGAAACACCCCTATTATGGGGACACTTTTTGGGATATGCCTAATATTAAGCATACTAATATTAATAATGGTAAAGTGCATAATGATGATAATAATAATGGTGATGATGACGAAGATCATGACGAAGAGGTCGAATATTATATCACATAGACCTAATTAAAATAATGAACAATAATAAAAAAAAAAAAACTACAGAATTAACTATAAAAGAGATTAAATCAGGCACTATTATTCGTTTGCAGCTGCCTGGTATCAATATTCCAGTTATTCCCTGTGTCATCCCCGATATCATTACAGACACCATACAGGCGACATTTTTACATTATACTCAGCCATTATGTCTTTCATCATTAACCTATGAACATACACAGTATGTGTTGTAGCCACAACCGTTAACGGATGTTTTATCTCAAATATATTTCAAGTCATATTGAAGTGTACGCGCTGGCTGGTGTCAGATTAACCGACCGCCGTTCCCCTAGGACCATTTGTAAACTACACGAACGGCAAGATTAGAGAACGATAGCGCGTAATAGGTGGCGCACCTATCGCGAAACAGACGACACGTCTCCAGTTTTCTACTATTGGGTTAATTGTACCAATAGATTGTTCATATTTATTCTTCTTAGTGTTAGACAAAAAGCAACAGAAACTGTTCGCATCGTCAGGTGGCTTTGTTAATAGGCGTATTAGCGATGAAGAAATACATGGAGATGGAATATTCAGCCGCTAAAAATGCGGTCATTTCAAGATTTCAAAGCATACGTAATACTTTCCATTCATAATACAGTTTTATAATCAGTTAAAATGTAGTCTGCACGATGAAATATTACATCTGCGTTTTGACTGACAGTCTGGTATTCAGGGGTCTCGGTGTGTATGGATGTTTTTGGATTCATAAAAGCTAATTTTCATGAACAGCAGTTCTGCTGGGTCCGAACTAGGTTGGTTAATATTCATCTAAACGATTCGATCGACACAGATTTACGTTTGTAGCCCAGGCCTACATCCGCAATTTATCGCCTTCCAAGATTACTTGTCAAATAAGGAAAGATATATGAACACACAAAACAAACAAACATCGCCGCAAAATAATAAAGTAGGCCGTGATTACCAACAACTGAAAACAATAATACGTGAACATGTGAACGACACTACAAAACGTTAATTAAATATGACGTTGAACTGCACTTGGAAAAGC
The DNA here is from genome assembly GCF_011630105.1 of Anneissia japonica. Taxonomy (NCBI): domain Eukaryota; kingdom Metazoa; phylum Echinodermata; class Crinoidea; order Comatulida; family Comatulidae; genus Anneissia; species Anneissia japonica. The sequence continues at coordinate 1,172,020 of NW_022712275.1, forward strand.
GGGAGATCCGCAAAGCATGATTGATAAGTTAAATTGATAAAACGAGTTAAAATAAATACAGACATTTGTTTAGTAAACAAGCAATAAACGTAAAACAACAAGGAAATATGGACAAAAAAATGACAAAAACTTTACGGACAGACCTCGTTTATTAATTGGTCGAAACCGGAGCACTGGGCTCTCACAAGCTGGAGTGCCCATTATTTCCTTGGCGTTTAAACTTGACTGTAGCTGTAGTGTTGAAAAAGCAGGACACACACCAGCTTACGAATCTCTCTCAAAACAACGGAAAGACAAGCAAAAGTAGCAAAATATTTCTAATAAATAGATCTACTCGCGTTGAATCTTTTTACTAACTTGTGATCACTAATAGGCCTGCATTTATTTTCGGACAGAGATCTTTCACAATGCTTGTGTTTTATCACACATTTCCACAGTATGTGCTGTAGCCACGACCGTTAACGAATGTTTTATCTCAAATATACTTCAAGTCATATTGAAGTGAAAAGAAAAAGGGAAGGATAAAAGGAAAGAAATGAAAAGAAGAAAAAAAGAAAGATAAAAGAAAGAAAAGAAATAAATAAAGAAAGAAAGAAAAAAAGAAAAGTAAAGGAAAGAAATGGAAGGAAACAAAAAAGAAAAGCAAGAAAAGAAAAATGCATTGAAAAGAAAGAAAAGAAAGGTAAGTAATAAAATATAATGAGAAAAGGAAAAGGTATAAGGAAAAGAATGACGTCTCCTCCGCATTTTCACTAAATGCATCGCATTTCGAATTGTTCTTAACACGAACGCTTTTTTTTGCTTTTGTCTACTCGACATGCTCCGTGTTTCCACATTGCAAATTTAACAATGACCTCCTTTGCACACGGTGGCGGCGCCAGCGGGGGCAGGGGGAATTTTCCACCAGATAATTTTCTTGCCACCCCCTAGTTCCCCCACCCCCGAAAGAGAAGAAAAACCACAATTCGTAGTGGAGAAAAAAATGATATAGGCCTATATTTTCTACATATTAGTAGACCATTTATCTACAAAATTGATTAAATAAGCCTCTGAAACCCCTAAATTGTCATATTTTTCGGGGCTTCGCCCCCCTGGACCACTTTCAACACATTTTAAGTGACAGCCGATCACGCCCACTTCGACCCACCCCAGCATATTTCACCCTACAATTTTACATTTCCCCCTCCCCAGATTTCAGACTGTTTGCACATTTAAACGTTTCGTGTTTCCACTTAACGCGATCGTGTCTTGACGAGCACCCTCCTTTCACGCTTGGTGTTTCCACTTCGCTTGCGCATTTACACTCACGTACGTCATAACGCTTCGTTTTTTCCACAATAAAGCAACAAAACGCATCGTGTTTTTTCTCATTATTACCTTTTCGCAAATCGCTACATTTTTCTACCATGTATTTTTGACGTGTTAATGCGTCACCCCTAACCCTAGTATAAGTTTGAACAGGACCCTATGAAAAACAGGCTTTAACAAACCACCTGATATGTTTTAATCCTGTATAAAATCTAGTAAAATAAAATAAAATATTAACGAAACCTAGGCCTATTACATCGCGTTTTCTATTGTAATATTTCTTATAGTGCCTGTGTTCACGCAGCGCTTCGTATTTTACGTTGCGACTTGGTACGATAATACTCTAGATTTTCTCAAACCGCTGTCACATCTTGCGGCACCATATTATTGTGATAACAGAAATATATCGGTTGAGTTATAAATATTACGCATTTTAAACAGATCGCACATTGCCTAATTTAGTATTAGTCAATACCCGTTTATTACAACAATGCCGAATAAAGAAGGTAAAGAATTGCTCGAATTAGTTAAAGGTGAGTAATGAAAAATGTAGTATAATAGCAACATATAATTTACTTTCTCGTTTTAAACACATTAAACACCCTGGTTAAATTGGCTAGGCCTATTACGAGTCTAAAACAATTATAATCAAAATTATTGTTACCAAAAGCATTCAATATAATACTCATTGGTGATAGAGAATGACTTGTACCGTGTAGTGGACGCTAAGAAATCTGTCTTACGGAACATTAAATTCAAAAGCGCCAGGTAGACTAATACTCTAGCAAATTGTTGTAGCTCAGCTACCCCGGTGTATCACAAAAATTGTTTAGTGATAAGCTATTTACACCGATCGTCAAACATTCGTAATGTAGCATGAGCAATACGACGTTTTCACAAGGGTTTTGTCGTCAAAAATTGCGTTTTGATTGATACGGTTCAGAAATAGAGATGAAGACTAAAAACTTTAGTAGCCGGATTGCTACTGGCTGACGGCCAACCGCCAGGCCCTTGGGAACAGGTTTGGAATCTATATGACGGCGCGTTTGCCAAAGTGTGCAACTCAGCCACCAGGAATATTCTCGTTACACGCTTGTTATGTCGGCCGTCTAGCCGACTACAAGTATGTACTGCTGGACAGAACACACATCAACTCAAAAGCATTGGCTTGTCAAAAAGCAAAAGTACAATAAATTGGGTCAGATTATGAAACAGCATATTTTTTTTTGCGATTTTCATCTTTAAAAAAATTAAGGGGATATGACGAATTGCGTGAACAATACTTGATATGGAACGCATTCTGGTGACGCAAAAAGTAACCAAAGTGAGCCATTATTACATGACGCTCACATAGTTGTTATTGATAGGCCTATAGGTAATTTTAATATTATTGTTAGCATTGTTATTACCTCCGCCAAAGGAGGTTATGTATTCACTGTTGCCGTCTGTCTCGTGCTGTGTGTCTGTCTCTCAACAAGATTACGCAAAAATAAGGAATTGATCGTCATAAAATTTAGTGGTATAGAACACGATAAACTAAGAAAGCGATATTAAATTTTTGGAAGAAAAAGTAAAAAAAATAAAGTCAAGGTCATGGAAATTCGATTTTTTTACCCTCGAGCATAAAACGAAAATAATGGAATTGCCCATAGCCGGCCTGCGTATTGCTCGGTATTCAGGAACAGGGCTCTAGGCTACTTTTAGTATAATCAGCGGAAAATGAATAGACCTATGTTCGATTTGTGTCTCATTTGAAGTTAATAAACTGATCATTTTAAACGCGCAATTATATGTTTTATGAGCCAATTAGGCCAATGCATAATTATAAGCAAATGTCAAACGATGTTTTTATGGTCTTAAGTTTAATATTTCGAAGTTGTTGTATAACACCAACTGTAATTAAGCTATATACAAATTCTAACGAAAGTAGGCAAAAGGGCGTATTGTTTATATGTATTGACCTTCTAAATACTCATGCCCACTTGAAACTTTGAGTGAGCTTATCTATTTTTAGGAGATTTCAAGATTATACTATTAATATACCTTTACCATAACTCAATAAATGTATTATTTTCAAAGTGCAGGCTCCGTTTGATTATGGGCTTGCGTGCCGGATGCGTGCACTGCGTATTGATCCTTGCAAAATCCATGCATACAATCGTGATGCTGATGCCAAATCCGGAAGCCTTCCCGATTGCGTCGGGGACTATACGCAGCACAACGATTGCACTGAAAACACTGTAGCGATTTTAATGAAACCAGGCTCCAAAGCTATAGCCAGAATGCTTAGCGGGTTATGATTTTATACATGAGTAATCGCGTTGCGTAATTCTACATATTATTTTCGTTAACTTAATCAATTGCTAGGTAAAACATAGCACTTAACAAGACTGTAAACAAACACAGCACTCCAGTCCATCACGAGTGCTGAAAGCTCATCATTTCTATTAATTAAGTGGTCCTTAAGCCTAGTCTGAAGTGCTGACTTGGTTTTTGTTGTGGTTGGTGATGTTTGTTGTTGTTGTTGTTATTCTGTTATTGTATTTGTTAATGCTATTGTTGTTGCATTGTTGCTATTGTATTTCGTAATTCGATGTTGTTAATATTATTGCCATTTATATGGTTTTTGCTGTTACTATACTATACATTTTCTGTTAATATTATTGTTAATGATTGATGTCATGTGATTGCTGTTACTATTTTTGCTATTGTTAATGTTATTATTAATAATGTTATCATCATTACTATCATTATCATGCATATTATTATTATCATGCATATTATTAATATTATTATTACTATAAATTATTATTACTGTTGTTATAATTATCATGCATATTATTATTATTATTATTATTATTATTATTATTATTCTTAGCTTATTATTTTCATAATTATCGTCATCATAATCATTATTATTGTTACATTGCTTCTATTCGGCTTATTATTAGACTTATTATTATGATTATTTTATTACAAATGTTAAAAAAGCAGAGGGTGGTCTATACAGCATAGCATAGCTGAGTATATATATTGTGTAATTTTAATTACAGACAACAAAATAAGACACACAGACTAATAAAAAAAAAAAAGTTAGAAAACGTTCGCCGATGTGATTGTATCTTTCACGATACCGGTATTATGATCATCTTGTCGAATACAAGATTGGAATTATAAATATCGTGAAGCTTCATGCCACAATTACGATATCTCTTGAAGCCTCTGATTGGATAATAATGACCCTAATCGTCTGCATGTCTATGTTTCTCAAGCCGAAGTCTTTTCTTCCCATTCATGATATTACTTGAGTTTTAATTTCACCTGCAACAATTACTCCCACTGCGATAAGAAAATTTCCGTTTAAATTATAACCTCAGGTATTTTAGGCTAAGTCTCTTCGTGGAGATAAGTAAACAACTCAAAGGCGATTACTTACAAACAATATCTTAAAACTTTGTGCTATTTTTCTATTAGTTATACTCAACATTCTTTCAAAGTATACGGTACCGTTTGTTTAATTAACATTTTTCGAAAGTATAAAATAGCTTTTAAATATTTTTATAAGAAGTTCTAAAAACATTTAGGTCTATTTTTCAAAGAATAGGCCTAAGAAAAAACGTGCCATCCTTTTGATTGTTTGCGTCTTTTTTTTTTTTTTTTTTTTTTTTTTTTTTTTTTTTTTGTTTTTTTGCGTTTTTTTTTTTTTTTTTTTTTTTGCATTCATTGCTTATTTTGCACCTCTTTATTTTCTACGTACCTTGCATATTTGGGGGCGCCCTATCTCAATACGAATTGCGATAATTCACTTGCTAATTAATAGATGATTATGAAATACCGTGTTTGTTGTTAAACTGACCACCTTATTCTTTATTTTCGTATACACAAGTTATTAATTGTGTATGTCGTCTGCCTATAAGAATCTTTAATTTTTGTGCGTCGATTTTCGTTTGCGCCTCTGTTGCTAGGTTTATGTGTGCATTTTGCTTATTTTGGGTAAATATTACGTTATGACTTAGTTAATCAATTTAGACAGACCACAGACGTTATTGATTCGTGATAACAAAATTAATATCACGTGTCTTACTTTCCACCAATTGGCTGCTTTGCAAAGCGTAATTCGTGGCATCCACATACATATTACTGGTGCTACTTCTGTTCTGGGGCGACGCCAGGAACTCCCAGACGAGAGCTCCAAGCTCCCCGACAAGGGGTCCCTCCCCCGGTTAGGGAATATATTAAATTGTCGGGGATTTTAAAAAAATAAAATAATAAAATTTTGTGTTAATTCTTTATTTAAAAAGGATAAGTTGATAGAAAACCATGCAAGTTAAGAGTCCCCCTGTCGGGGAAGAGCATGACGTCACCACTGCAACCCATACGATCGCAATAGTATACAACTCGCACATACTGTAGCACTGCTCGCTCTAAACAGTTTTTAATTCAGCTTAGTAAGGCATGTCTGAATTGTACTTTCGGCGCTCGAGATTTGATTTTTCCCGACGACCTTGCTGAAAATTCCCAGACAGGAGGTCCAAGCGGGGGTCCTTTAGCCACCTGGACCCTTGCCCCTGACTGCTGTTGCTATTTCGGGATCGTTTTTAAGGACACTAATTATAGAGTTGATAACTTGGGCCTATTTCTTTTAAATGAGCAATTAATTTGTTAACGTCTTCTTTCAATCTTATAAAAAAATGTCTTTATTATTGAATGACTATTATTCAGGTGATAGTACAGTACTGTATGCGGATATGTATTTGCATAATAATTCGTGAGGATCGTCGATGTCACAGCCGCCTCCGCCATTACACCGTCTTCTTCGTTACCATCATCACAATACTCAATCTGGTCTGTTTCTTTTCTTTCACATGATTTGTCCGTTGTGATTTTCATAAACGTCTTGCTTCTTTTAAGTTGAAAATCAATCAAGCAAATTAAAATGGTAACAATTAAAAAACAGTAAAAATCTTTATTATCTGCAATTGCAACCCAATAAATAAATAAAGACCAACAACGCTCCCGCGGCACAACACAGAAGCTGTTTTTAAACAATAATAGGCCTAAGAGAATTCTACACCGCATATAAAGAAGCTTATAAAACTTAAACACCAATCCATTTCACTGAATATGCTAAAATTAAATACGTCATCATCCATATGTAATGCAAACATCGAAATGCACAATCGCTTATATTCAACAAAATTTGAATAATTTATGCATAATACTACATGAATATTCATCACCTTATACATATGCATACCTTTGTATAAAAGTGTATAAGGTAAACTGTACTATGGTAGTTTTAACAAGTATATCATTATATAACCGTATGTGTAAGTCTACGGTTACAAAACAGCAATAATAACCTATTATGGAAGGTGGTTCGTGGTAATTTTATACTCGAAAGCCAAATCAAAATTGTATGTCTGTATTGTGCTTTCTTGGCTAAAAAAATTGTTTAAATCAAATGTACAATTGTAATTTGTTTGTATACACCTATAAATTATGCAGGTATATAGTCTAACCTTCAGGCCTCACTCTGCTCATAACAAGACGTATTGTACCAGTAATGGGTGTATCATTTGTATGAGTTACATGATCTTATGTTCACAAGGCCAAATAACAAAATATTGTACACAACCTTCGTAAACGAATGCTGAGTTTTCGGGCTATTTTTATCAAAAAATATTCCAATGGAATTATAGAAAAGCTACCACGAATGTATAATAGAATGCGACTAACGATATATTTATTTTTCATCAAAAATTATCTACATATATAATTTCACGAATCCTATACTGGATAGTATATTTAAATGGTTGTTATGTGAGAACTTCCAACAACATCTAAAATGAGATATGCATTATGTACTCAAAATAGCTAAGAATACTTTTATAGCAGCGCTACTGTAGAAAAGTTTGTAGGACCGTATGAAATGCATTGGCGTATTATTGCCGTTACTGTACAATGATATTGGAAGAACAATGATAAATTACAAGCGTTCATTCTTACACTACATTATACATACAGTACATAATTCGATCTTTAATCTACACACAGGGAGGTGCTTCAGTTAAATTAAAAGCAATCAATCAATCAATCAATCAATAACTCAATCAATTCAAGTGATCACTGCAAAACAAAACCACAAATGAAACAGATATACTATAGTCTTGCCCCTAACAATAAAACGATGTGATGAAAGCTAATAGTTATCTGTAACCATCTTGGAGGAAACTTCATCTTCATCTGGTCGTTATAAATAATTTCAGATTCAGATATATTTATTCAGATAATAATGAATGAATGAAATGAAACTGAAATTAACAAAACAAATATTGGTAATGACAATGATGAGTTTTAATCATCTTGGGGGGAGTTATCCATGTGCACATTTTTGTGATGCAAACCATTTCAGCTTCGGCTGCTGTTTGTTTGTAATTGTTTCTATATGTTTATGCCTGAATAAATAAATTAACTCCTGGGTTGAGAGAAGCAATGCAGAAATACATTGTCTCAGGACACACACACGTGTGTCCAACCTCAGACACAGAGTTTGGTCCAATCACAACCAATTTCAAGAAGAGACGATGTTAAAGTAAGTTGGTTCAATTAACAGGAATTAACTCATTTATTCATTCAATATATTTCAGAAAATATTTCCACACAACAAAATTAACAATATGTACAGCATTAGGCCTTCATTAAATATTCGGTGCTGTCGTTTCATGAAGACCATGTGAGAATAAGTTGGTCCAAACACCAAAAAAATAATGACCATTATTTTCATGAATAGACCGTGTGAAAACAGGTTGGTCCAGTCACCAGGAAATACCGTAATACCATTAGTTTCATGAAGAGACCATGTGAAAATAGGTTGGTCCAATCACCAAGAAATAATGACCATTAGTTTCTTCAAATATAGGGTCTGTGGTTTCATGAAGAGACCATGTGAAAATATGTTGGTCCAATCACCAAAAATTATTGACCATTAGTTTCATAAAGAGAACTTTTAAAAAAAGGTTGTTCTAGTCCCAATATGAAATAATGATGCATCTTAAATTTCAACTTGGGAGAGAATGCATGAAAATGCTGCGCATGGTTCACAAATGAGAACATAGCAATAACACAATAATTGAGCACCAATAAACTAAATTTGTGAATAAACTTAACACATTTCTTTATAAATTTACATAAACATTATATAATATTAAGGAAAAAACACTTCAGAAGTAGATTAACACAACACAAATCTTATGCATTATACTTATTACATATCAAATTTATTAAATAAAAAAAGTTAGGTAATTTAAATACATACAAAACTCCATATGACCACAAAATGGAGTGATATTTAATAAAGGGATAAATCGCAGGTACTCAAGAATAAGCAAATTCTATCTTTTCAAAATATTAAATAATAATAAGCATAATACTTAATTACATTATATACTTCTTCATAAATCTTCTCTTTCATATTTTGCTATCTCAAATTTTTAACACAGTTAACTACATTACAAACTCAAGTCTGAAAAAACCTTACTTTATTGCACTTAAAAACGTCAAAAAACTGTCCAAGATTTTTAATACATATGTACACAAAAATTTGTAAATCCCAAATACAAGCTTTTATTTATTTGAGAAATTAACTTTGATTACAACATAAACCATAAAGGTTTGTAGGTTCCGGTTGCATGGTTATCACTGTATTTTGCAAGAGTTTTCAATTACATGACAGCTAATCCCATCTGTGCAATATTTTTAGAATGACATTGGGAAAATATTTTGGTATCAACATTACTGTGTACGAAAGTTCTTCATAATATGTACGATTAACATAAAGCTTACTGTATATAAGTTTTCCTTTGGTGAAAATTTTTTTCTAGATAATATAAATGTACAATATTATCCCGAAACTACCAAACACACTTCCTACCTATAAAAATATGTCATTACCATAACATTAGTCAAGTACTAATCGCTAGTAATATCTGTGACCATGTAGTAGAGTTTTAGTTATGTCAAGTGTATTTACAATTCTAATAATGAAACCACACTATGATTTTGAAACCTCTGTGACTTCATTATAGGCTTAATCAACTAAGCTGTCACTACGATTTCAAATTGATACTGACAGCTCAATATTTCATAAAGAATGGAGGGGAGGCAGGAGGAACATCATTTCTTGAGGGAGGGGAAACAAAATTAAAAAAAAACAATAATGATTTAATGATAGGCAACTGAATATTCAAGACAGCCTATAATCAAAATTTGTATTATGCCTATTAGTCTCACTTAATATTTAAAATGAAGTGGAAACAAAGTTCTGCATGAATTCTTTCTTATCGCAAGTGCGAGTGAGTGGTTCATGTACTTCAAATACACTTCATTACCAACATATAAAAATATGTTTGCTCAGCGGAATGATAAGCAGCCATAAACATATTTAGCTGCCTGGTGGACATGCTGAAAGTTGGGGGGGGGGGGGCCAGGCTAAATGCTGACAGACATGCTGAATGTTGGGAGGTACAGAAGTAAGTGCAATTTTTAGGGTCAGATGTGGTTCGAGGAAGTTCCATGAGCTTTCAGATGCAGTTCGGTCTCTCAACCCTCGAGGCCAGGGTTTCAATCCCTCGCTGTGAATTTCGCTTGTGTCCTTGAACAAGGCACTTTATTCAATATGTCTCTTTCCACCCACAAGTATAAGTGGGTACCTGGTAGGGTTAGAATGCCAAATACACTAGTTAGCTGCTGCAACAGTTATGGAATACTCCCCCCGGGGAACTGAGTATGTGTTCCACATGTGTTTAATCCAATGACTGGGTAATAATAATGTGAAATGCATAGAGCACTTAGTGTTATGTGCTCTATAAGTTTACCATTATCATTCTTATTATTGTCTATTATTATTGTAATTGTTATTGTCTATTATTCCATCACGACAATAACAATTACTATTCTTATTATTATTATTATAACATCTTAAGAACCATCCTGATTCCTACTGAATTAAAGGAAAGATTTAAGCAGCCTGTAGAAGTGCAATGTTTTCCAGCACAAAGATTTGGTCAATGAAAAGTAAACATAAATTTGATAGAGCTGAGAAAGCAATTCTGCGTTGGATGTGTAAGACCTCACTCAAAGACAAAATCATTTCAGCAGAGGCAGTCTTTGGGTATTTTATAATTATCATTTATTATTATTATCATTTTTATTATCATCATTTTATTCAAAGCAGTTTTGCAAGCAAAATGATTGGCCTTTTCGACAATGGGTCCAGAGATCCCTGACAGGGTTAGGTCCCTTCGAGCCTTCCTCCTTTCCGATATTTTATTGTCACTGCCATGGATTGTAATAGATAACTCGTTTGGCATGGACTATAGGCCCAAATCCCATAAATTCTGTGTGGCAAGCAACATGTTAAAAAGGGAAGGGGCAGAGTGGAGATTCAAGGGGAGAGGAGAGGAACATATGTGTTATGAAATTTGAGAAAAACAAGTAGTAACCATAAGAGAGGAATGATTTGAAGATGAAATTAGAACCTAAGAGACGAATCATAAAAATTAGAATGGAAGAAATTCGGAAAATTTGAAATTACAGGAGGAATGTCTTTATGAAAGAAACAAGTAATTTATAAAGGACAATATTAACATGTATTATATTAAATATGTGCGGTACACCACATATATATATATAGTTCTGAAAAGAACTGTTGTTTTTAACATGAATTTTAATTGTTAGTGCAAGAAAAAAAGCATACACATCAAAATGTGAACAATTTTCAAAAATAGTGCTTACATTATACTCTGCAAAACTGCAACAGACCCTGTTTTAATGGCTATTGCAATTGAGAAACCCTGTTTAGTGAAAAGGAATGCATTGCGATGATCGGTAGACTTACAGACTACACTTGATAGGCTGTGTAGAATACTGACACTTTGTATGAACCCTGGCTAAATCAACCAGTTTGGCTCTGAAACCTACTTCATACAATTGCTGTGTTAGACACAAAATACAAAAAAAAATCTTCCACATAGAAAAATGTATAGCAAATTCCAGAATACATAATTTACCTTAAACCACAAACTTGCTATAAACTTCCTGGTTTAACATACATCTTTTACAGTGTTGAAACCTATTGGACTTAAAGTTAATATTATGAAATGTATACATGTTTCGGATTTTTGATAAATAACTATATCAGGTAAAATCAAATAGACAATGTCAACAGTAAACATTGTTGTTTGGAGATCAATGTATTCTAATGAAAAAGTTTGTCTCATTATGAATTGTAAATATATATTTATTCTATTGGGTGATAAAAAAAAAAGAAGAAAGTATTTATTTTACTAATTTTTTTCAAGAAGAATTTTTCAACGAATTTGTTAAATATGTTTCTATAAATTGAAGTATCAACATTTTTCACTGCCAAAATTGAGACGTTATTATAATCCATCTTAGATACCTGAAGATAAAACCGCTAAACACATAACTGTAAGTTTTACAGGTAAATTAAAAAATATTTACTGTAGCTACAGATCAAAACCTGAGCAGGTTTTTTTAACCGTACAGAAAGAAAAACATTGAAGAAATTCCAAATTGATTCTTGACCTGATGGATGTAATGGATAAAACAAACTTTATTCCTTCTCCATTACCATCAGTTCTGTTTTGGATAACAGGTGCTCCCTCCAATTCCAAGTAACTGGGTCAAACTGTATCATCTAGTTTCTATCACAAACCTGTTTTCCCTCATATTTATCATTTTTTCCGCCGTCTTTGGTCGCTTTTCCTCTGTCTTTGGTCGACTTTCTACATAATTTTCGTCGTCCTTCATTTTGAGGAGCTATCTTTGTTGAAATTTTTAGCTGCAAGCTTCGCTTTCTGCAAAAGTTTTTCAAAACACTTATAAATATGTAAGATGATCGAACATCTTATTTTCACACATTAAAATTACCAAAGGAACCTAACCTGTCTACCATATGTCAAATTTACATCATACTGTAGTTGGCCTGTTGCCAAAAAGTACATGTTTGATATTTTTAGCATGGGTCACTGTGGCTCTCTTTGTCGTAAGATATTCCAAATCTAGGCTAACTTGATAATGTACCCACATTATACTTGCACAGCACCCTAAATTTATAAACGGCTCAAACCAATATATTTTTATTACTTTGGATAGAAATTATTTTGAGGTACAGAAGACAATTGTAAAATAATACGCAAGATTAGATACGTCATATTCTGATATATGGCATAAACAGCTGTTTATTTACTGTATACTGTCTGTAACAACAATCTGGAAAACTCTAAAATATTATTAAAGGGCTATTCATTGTTTTTTCATAATTTTCAAGGGGAACAAAACATGTTAGGGGAGAAGGTTTCAAGAGTGATACTCTTTTATGAAATTTAAAAAATGATGACAAAAAAGACAACAATTATTTAATTATGAATTCTTTTTTGAGGATAGGGAAAGGAATTGGGGTAGGGGTCACAAAAAGAATGCTTCATTTACTCTTAAGTTTTTTAATGGATGATTCATAAATTTAAATATTGAATAAAGCTTATTTACATGACAGCATATCAAACACCAATGATAAAACATTGAAACAATTTTTCTCTTCACCACATTATCAAATTTTTGGTGACAAATATGTGATATACCCATATTTGTATGTTATATGATATTATCATCTCCATATATGAGCACATCACACAAATTTTTTAGATAGAGTTTAACAGTGTGAACAAACCTTAATGGCTGGTGACTTAAAGCAATTACTGTTGGATGTTAAAGACAAAAATATATTACAACCAATAGAAGAATAAAAAGAAATAACAAAAAATATGAAAAGTAGTTTTAAACGCTGAATAACCCAGACCGCTTAAATAGTCTTTGGCGACACAAATGAAATAAAATGACTTTAAAGACAATTAGCGACAGAAAAATCAAAATGTTACAGACGATAACCATAAATAAAAGCAATAATGTATAAATGAGTTAAAAGGACCGGAAGTTGTAACTTGAATGAATTCTTGGAACTCAACCATAAACGCCCATAAAATATTGATCAATTTGTAATCATTCATAAGATACTATTATTAGAATCAATTAAAGAAACAGCATGTTTAGTTGCTTGCTTTTGTAGATATTTTGAATTTTATGAAACGGCTGAGAGGTTGAGTATTCCGACAAGTAATTGTTTTCATAATTACATACAGTAATTAAAATAATTTTTTTATTTTTATAAACTGTATTTAATAATATATTTGCATTTTATAATAATTAGCCAGATCCATATGCAGCTAATTCCAAAATATTGTTTATATTAATGGTTAATTTTCTTAGGCTCGTATAGATGAAAATATTAAAAACTGCATTATCCATACATAAAGAAGGAAACTGACAGAAAAACATTTAGAAGGTGTAAACATCAGAAATAACAACAGAACAAGTGCAATGCACATCAAGATAAAGGTGGTAGCTTTTAAACACTAATGTAGAATATTGCTGCTTTTTCTTTATTAAACTCTCTCTGGTTCTAAAAGTTGGTAAAGTTATTCAAGCTTGGATTTTCAGGAGCGATGCACATCATATGTGTACGTTCCCACCCACTAGCATGTTAATCAGAGTTCTGCCAACCTTCATAGTTAGCGAAATGAATGATGAATTGATGGAACCATGATGGAACCTTGTTGGCGCTTGCACTAGCCCCAGGCCATCCTACTAATAACGTAACATAGCAAACTGTGACAGAAACTGCATAGCCTAGGAGCATTTCAGTCACAATAACTATCATGCGGTGTGATCAACTTGAGAAAACATTGGGCCTGACAGTAAGCGCTTTCTTATTTGCATCCAATATACTCTAATTCCAGCTTCACTATCAGGAATGTGTTATTATTTTGATGTACGTTGGCGCACATCACCGTGTCAATGAACTGACGTATCTCGTGTGTGTGACTGTTAATACATTTTTTACAAACAAGATGAATTTATTGCCCAACTAATGACCTCCAGAGGTAAATTAGTCATGATGAGAACTCTCAGCTAATACTCATCAATGTCTCAAGCCCAGTAGCCTATATACATATTTTTAAAATGTGGCTATTTACTATATAAAATAATATTTAAGATTGAGGATGAGCTAATGTTAACAGAACAATATCTTAACATAGAGGGCGCTCAAAAAAGGCAAAGCATTCCTATTGTACTTCTAAACATATAAACATAGTTATAATATTTTAATGATGGTAATGATTTCTACAAAATAAAGAAAATACAAAGTGTTGAAAATCAGGAAAGGGATGTTTACTTATAAAAAAAATTTAAAAAAATAAAAAAATTACAAAAATGGTTAAGACGAAGATGACCAACAGTATAGTTAATAGCTCATGATGGTGACAATGATAAATTGATAATGATGATAATTATTATAACAGTGAAAAATGACAATGATGATGTTAATGAAAAAGATAATGATGATAAAAATGATGATGATTATAAGAAAATGAAAAAGATGATTATGATGAAGATGGATGATGATGATAGTAAATAATGATAAAATTGAAAATGATGTTGATAATAAGGATGATGATATGAAGGCAATGATGATAAAGATAAAAATGAAAATATTGATGATGAAGATGACAATATAATAATGATGATGATGATGACGATGATGATAATGATTTAATAATAAAAGCCTTGAACTTACCAATCCTCCTGCTTTTTTCACTCCTTTTACTATCAATGTTTCCTTCTGTTTATCTTCTTTTATCTTCTTCACTTTCTCATGGGCCTCTTTTACTCTATAAAAATGCAAACAAAAATTGTTATAAGTTCCATACTTATTAATTTTTATTGACATAATTCAAATAATCTGTTCACCTCTTCCATAGAATATCTGTTGGGATTCTCTTTTTAAAAAAAATTAATTGTTCAGTTAAAAAATCAAATAAGTTGCCAAATAAAAAAAAAACCAGATCAAATTATATCATTTGTCGATTTACAAACATTTTAGTACAAAAATTCTTTTTTATACGTCAGTTAATTGACAAGCAAAATAGTTTCTCGTTCTAAATTTCAATTAATACCTAATAATTTATTTAAAAAAAAAAAAATACAAAGTAATGAAAATATTTGATTTAATTCTATAAAGTTTATTAGCTTCAGCCATGATACAATTCAACTTATATACCTCCCTGACTCTGAACGATTTCAGCACCTTCATAATTTGTAAAAACATTACATAAAGAGTTCATCCTAAAAATGTTCAGAATTCTTCCTTACTTTTGTTTAGCGATCCGCTGTTGTTCTTTCTTCCAGATGTCTTTGAAATCTCGACAAAAAGGCGCCCAGAGGTTGAATAGATAGTGTGGGGTGACGGTGTCTTCACCCTGTTTAGGTTTCACGCAGTAATAATTCACCAACGAATCAAAGCTATCAAAATAAAGAAGAATAAATAGAGCACTTTAACCACTTGCAAAGCACTTCGTAAGATTTATGCCTCTTATTGAAGTGGACACAAATTAATGTTTACATAAGAGTATGTGTTGTTAGTACCAAAGACATCACAGAAATACATACTGTATACAAATAATGTATATGTATATGTGTATACAGTAGAACCCCTATTAAGGGGACACCTTTGGGACCAAAACAAGTGCCTATTTAACAGC
>NW_022712275.1:1188105-1220491 GCF_011630105.1 Anneissia japonica
CAGCTTCAACATCATGATTCCATGGATGGTAACCATAAAGTTTTGTGATCAAATATGCTATTTTTTTTCAATTAACTGTTTATCACCTAACAACTTATAACAATTTATTTATTGATCTACAAAATTAGTATGAAAAAATCCATGCCAATGACATTTAAATATTATTTCATAATATTTGCATATAATTATTAAATTTTTCCCATTAGAAATATTTGTAGATCATTCAAAGCTGATTTTTATTCAGTGAAAATGTATAACTTATATGATGAGAGATTCTGTTTTATTTAAATTGTTGAGAGTTTCTCTTGATCATTTGAGTGGTGGTGTAAACATAGTAACCTTAAAAAAATTTGCCAAACAAAAAAATAAACAAATAAAAATAAAATACTATATTACTCTTTTACAATAACATTAACTGATTGGGGACTCCTTCTAAAATAAGCCTTTAGGCCTGTTCATACTTCAACGATAACGATAAAAAAGCTAAAAAGCAATTGTTCATATAGAAAATGAAAGAAATAAGAGAAGTTTCTACACTAGAACAATTCGATAAAGATTTATCAGTTATGCGATAACAACATATTTTGACAAATCAAATCAGATGATATCATAATCATGAAAAAAATTAAAATCGTAGTAGTAGCAACAATTTTATCGTTTTTCCATGATTATGACGTCATCTGATTTGATTTGATTTGAAGCATTTAACCATCCCATTTTACATTCACCAATAAAATTTTATTTTTATTTTCTCATCTGTCTGGATGATCCTGGCAAATCTATTTGCTAAATAAGAAAACAAAATTTTATTTTAATTTTTATTCCGCCTTCCTCCGATAATCATTAAAAAAATAAGTATGCAAAACAAGGAATAAAAAAGACTCGCCTTAGGATGAGTTTATGGCAGAAGTTCTTCAGATTTTGCTTTGTATTTATTTTCTGCAGTACGATCATTTTTTCATTGTCTCTTCTTAGTAATGATTTCATGGAAAACAATAAATATTACTTACTTAATGATAAATGCTTGTGGTACACCACCTAGCAATGTGATGATGGTATTATCACTAAGAGGTTGAAGGAAAGGGTGAAGAATGGATAAAGGTAAACAACCTTTAAAAAACCTCTTCATAAATGTTGTAAGATTGATGAACTGCAAATTATAATTTCAAGAGGAACATTGGGGCTAGATCAGATTCAATGCAGACTACAAATAAACAACTCTTACTACCCCTCACTTTACAGCATCTAAGGTGCCAAGGAGCCGGAAACTAAAGCAAGCATCCTACAACAACCTCGTACAATCACATTATTATTATTTGGTATAAAGCATCTTAATAAAAAAAAACACCCTAGTGGATAATCAGACAAGCAGGCTCAGGAATCAGATCCGGCTATATGCTCACTATTCTGGCTGTTTCCCTGCCAAAAAACACTATTTCCTTACATACCCCCAATATTAGACAGTTATCATAATTTTTACTACTAATACTATCGGTGAGCCTGATATTAGAAGACTTGAAGAAGCCTCCAGAGACGTTGACTTTTAGACTTGCTGGCTCTGGCCAGAAGTGTAAGAAATCAACAGTAATTTACACACTCTGTATTTAGGAGTCTCAATATCTGTTTGATAGCGTAGATTTATGAATACTTGAGTATTTCAGCAACCGTTCTACAGAATCTGAGGCATTTCGCTTTTTGGTTTTTAATTCCCATAAGTTCTGTCATAACCGACTCCAATTAAGCTAGATTTCTGAGCATTATTTGTTGCTCTTTTCATGATTTACTGTAATCTGTTGCATAGCCCATGCCACTTAAAAAGCAGTATTGTTTTAACATGGTCACACTCTCCTGAAATTTTATCACAGTGCTACACATTAACATTATAACACAAGTGGATACATTATATTTGTTGAGCTAATAGTTTTTAACAGCAGAATTTGATAGCTGAATTGCTTACTATGTATTATAATCATAAAATAATCATATAATTTATATAAATTATATGATTTTATATATATGAATCTCGAATGAGATACTTGTATATATAAAGTGATTTGAAGGCATGGGAAAAAAAACAAAACAGTTTGAAAGGCAAATGGGAAAAACCCATAAAACAGCAAATGGCCATATAATGGAAAACAATTTAAAATTTAAAAAAAAAAATATGTACCTGATGATGGGCTACAGTATGCCCAAAAGATGCAGTACAAATAAATCTCACTGAGATTTGTATCTTGTCACCCTGCATATGGAGCTTACAAGGATTCATGATATAACAATTATATTTAGTAATAGTAATCTAAAAAATGTATATCAGTTATATTTATATTGGTATATTATGTTTTTAATTTATATTATTATTTATATTGGTCCAAATTAACTTGTTGATTTATAGATTTTTTAATGAAATAATCCTTAAATTCATTACTTTTAACTTTTAAATACAAAGCAACTAAATATTAAATACCATTGTTCAAGTTTAATAGCTTAACAGATAGATTATTATATTTTTATAAGATTTTACTGAAAGATGGCATAGCAAAACTTTCTGTATTATAATTTTTCAAAGAAGGGTAGGAGTGAGAACGTTTTCTCATTCAGCAAAATATTTCTACCAAAGCATATAAATGTTTTACTGACAAATATAAAAATGTGCGCAAGTTGAAAATGTATAAAATGGTGCCCTCTTAAGCAATCATTTGAGATTCTGTAATGTGGTCGTAGAAAGAATACATAGTTTAGTAATTCAGTTGTGAGGAAGAAATATAACTTTTTTTCCCGGATTTTATGGCACCAATGGGTGTAATAAAAACAAAGAAAAAATTTTATTTCTTTCTCAAATTTCTATTTTTTTGGGGGCGACAGATTTGTAAACAGCATTAATAGGCCAAAAATTAAAATGTTATATTTATTTGAAATCACTATTACCAGCAGGCGACTGGTTCATAAAACAAGATATAAAAAGTATTGTCTGAGTTCTCAACTGAAGGATATACGAGTATGAGCAAGCAAACACAATATTTCTATGAAATTATACAAGACTTCATACAGTAATAAATAGCAGATACACAGTTACAGTATAAAAAAATGAAACCTCTATAAAACATGATTTTAAATCAACTCCATGAACTCTATAAAGGAGCGCTCTACTGTGGTAATGAACTCAACCATTTAGCCTACATTTCTGAAGTCTGTAAAACAAAAGGAATAATGCTATTGAATGTTGCTTGGGAATGCAAAAGAAATCTAATCCCCGACTTCTGCCACCATCATGGCACCTGTTTGACAAGAAAATATCTTGGTAAACATCTAAGGAAACAAATCGTCTGCTGTATAACAGAGCTCACTGATCGCTCAGATGATAGATTGACGACGCTGCGGTCTGTACACTTTAAGTGCACTGAATCAAAAGGTGTAAAGCTCCTGTCCACACACACACACACACACTATGCACCCATATATGGGTGTGAAATGACATCATCATGTCCATAAGAACATCAAATTGTCACCAAAAAAAAGAACTTTATAGTGTGACCAAAGCTTTAATGCTCTGGCCACACTATCAAATTTTGTGTGACAATAAAATGTGGTATGCCCATATTTGGATGTAATATATGACATCACCATGCCCATATATGGGCACATCACAGAAATTGAATAGTTTGGACAGAGCAGAAGATATAATCTAAGTCCTACATGGAACCATTGTTCATGTACTTTGAAACAAATTTGGAAAAATCAGAGAACAATTGAATATAAAGAGTGTTGCTTACAGCTCTGCTCAGATTATCAAATTTTCATTGACAGAAAACTGTTGTTTGCCCATATTTAGTCATGATGTGTCTATATAGTCATGATATGATGTCATTATGACCATATTTAGGCATGTCACATGTGTTTGTCAAAATAAAATTTGATAGCCTGGTACTAGTTAAGTACAGTACTTGTAAAGATTCATGTGTTTTTAATGTAAAGCCCACTCAATAGCAGCACATCCTGTGGTAGGTAGGTAAACCCCAAATTCTACGAAGGTTGGAGGAATGTCTGTGAGAGTGTGTTTGCCAAGTGTTCCAAGACAGGAAGACCTAGGCAAGGATTAACATGTTCACAATTCAAGGCTCTTTTGCTTACAATGACATAGAAAGTGGCGCGACAAGAATAAGTCATGGGGAGAAGAATCGGGCAAGTGTTTGATGATTTACAGAGTATCTTGTTGCACTGTGATTCTTTGATTCAATTCAGAAAGAAAATGTGTATGCAGGTGAAAAACATGGAGGAAAGAAAGGAGTTGGTCTGAATGACAGGCAGGATAAGGGAAAAGAAAGATGGGATGATGTAGATAGAGATGAGGAGTAGGAAGATAAGCAGAGAGAGAAGAGATGGACTTTCAAATTTGAATTTACTTTAATTGCTCTGTGTACTGCACATTTTTAGTACATACTACTTTCCAAAACGGTACTGTTATATAAACTTATTAAAGAGAAGACAATTAGTAAAAGTGACAAAATTATGGAATACAAATATTGTCATTTTAAAGTTAGTTTTCTTCTTTAGATCATCCTAGCACTTTGATGAATAATAGAGTAATAAAGAAATGTTTTATTTGCTATAGGCCTACTTATTTACGTTCCAAGATTGTACAAGAATAGGTTAGCTAAGAAAAGATAAAAAGTAGAAAGGAGAGATGAAATGGGTAAGGAGTAAAGTCTATGCTATTACTGTATCAATATATTACACAAGGATGTCACAATATGGATTATAAATGGCTTAAGGCATGGTAATCCCAATGGATTACCAATGGCTTAAAGCACGATAATCCCAAAGCAGGAAATCGTACTTCTTCAGGGCATCAAATTTACCGCAATAGTTACACATATTAAAGTAATTTATTATCTTCATTTCATAATGGATGTGATTCACATCTAAAGTGAACGATAGCTTTGTAATCAGAGAAGGCAATTAATGTCTTTTGCCAGTAAAATGATGAAGTGCTCTCCATGATAAATCTCGCATTTCATAAGTTGTAAGTTAGGGATATTATTCAGACTAACATGAATAGATCTGTTATGTGCTCCTGTAAATGACAGTATGTTTTTGTTGATTTTACCTTGTGTTTTTGGTTTTGTATGGGTTCAGATATCAACACAATAGGGCATATTCAGGTTCATGCTTTTTAGGACTAGGCAAGGCATAGGGTTCATTGCCAATACGTGCCCCATGCAGTTTGGTTACAAACTTACAAGCTTTTGTCAAGGCATCAAATTCATTATTAAAAGCTTGGTAAAAATATATTTAGATGGAAAGTATGTACTGTACTCTCATAAAATGTACCACACATAGCGGTGTGTTGTATAACCAATTTTTTGTATATCATATGTTTAGATCAAGCAACCTTTAAATAAAATTAAATTTAAATATTGGTTAAAATGATAAGTATCTTTGTTTATAATCTACAATGAAAAATATTTCAGTGTGAGGCGGTTAATAATAAATTGTAAAATCTGTAAGGCTAAAAGTAAAAAAGTATAACACATAGGTAACACATAGGTTACAACTAACATGGCATAATACATTTAATATTAAAATCCAATTCGGCTTTGTTCAAACGAAGAGTAATCTTTTCATATTTCCTTAATAAAGAAACTGGTAATCTTCTTGAACTGAAATCCTTGATAATAGAACCAAATGGACGTAAGTTGACAAAAAATACACCTAAACAATACTAAATCTTTCCCTCTCTGCACAAAACTTTACTCAAGCTACATTCTTCAACCACACTTGGTTGCTTTTATAATTATGGAATGGAATTGAAATCATTGCAAATTTTACTATCCCTTTTGTGTATACTTCTTTAATACTGAACTTGCTAAAGATCCTTATATTCCTGAATTTAGATATACCAAACGACCTTGAAACTCCAGGCCTTTTGATTATATTTGTGAATACTTGCAAAGAAAAAAAAAAAAAACATAAAACCCAGAAATAGTCTCGACAAGAGCACCACTATCAATATTGAAAAATAAGTTACAAAAGAATTTCAAAAGTATTTGACCTTCAGTTGTCATTTAACCTGATTGGCTAAAAGGTAGCTTACAGGAACGACACGTATACACAGGCAGACTATATTCATCTGCCACCTTATAGATATATCACACCTGTCAGATATGATTGATTGATTGATTATCAAAGTGATGGACAATTTGATGGATAAATAAGTGAATGGGCTGTGATAACTGGAAGAAGCAATTGTTGTAATGTTAAGTTATCACTTCAAACCCTATAGGCTTTTTTTATATTTTGCTAAAGGCAAATGTATCACCCTTGGGTTGTTCGGTGGGGCATTGGTATTTAAAGTAAAATACATGACTGACATCATACAAACAGTATCTACTAATTATTTACTAAATCTATGAAAAAGAAAATTGTTTTTTTATTTTTAAATTTTTTCCCTGAAAATATATATATATATTTTTTTATACCATAGAAGACATGCAGGCGAGGGTGATAAACTAATCATTTTTTATTGGGCCTAATAAAGATGTGGATGTTATATATACCATTGCAGAAAAAGTTATAATGCTTTCCCAAGAGTGTGCATAAAATCTACATGCATGGGGTATTATCAGTTGATTTATTAATTGACTGACTGATTGGTGCATGCTGAAGGTTTTAATGGCAATAGGTGAAAACAGTGGGAGTGGACAGTAATAGAAATAGTTAAGAGTATGTAGGAAATGGGAAAGTGTTAAGGATTGAAGTGGGTTGGAAAAGTAGTTCAAAATGGGATTAAGTAGAGATGGGTTTTGGGTAGGAATGTGAGTGGGTTACGTGTGGGTAGGGTAGGGATGTGAGTGGGTTATGTGTGGGTAGGGTAGGGATGTGAGTGGGTTACGTGTGGGTAGGGTAGGGATGGGAGTAAAGTGGTGGCAGTAAAAAACGGAAATAGATAGTGGATGGGAATGGGTAGGGAGTAGGTAGGGGTAAGGCATAAGAGTAGGTGGAGGGCATTAGGTATGACGTAAGAGGGTAGGGAATGTGGGTTGGTAGGTTGTAGGAGTAGGTAGAGAATAGGTGAGAATGCGAAGTACAGGAATGCAAGGAGCAATGGATGGGAGTAGATAAAGTGATAAATGTAGGTGGTAGACAGGAGTAGAAAATGAGAGTAGATAGGATATGATTAATCCAGAAGTGGGTAAGAGAGGCTGAATTGGGTAAGAGATGGAGGGGGGAGGGGGAAGGGGCCAAGTATGAGATAATAATAGATACATCCATAAATGGGTAGGAGCAGATAGTGAGGTACGTTTATATAAGAAACTGAAATTCTTCTCATTTTTGTGTAAATGTTTTTTAAAAAAAGTTTTGGTTAAGATTCTTTAAAAACAAATATTATTGGTACCAATTCTAAGAATAAAATATGGTATGTGTAGAGTAATTTGAGTATGGACTTCTGACAGAATGTATCAATCTCAAATAGGCTATTTTTAATTTTCACCCATAGCTTACAGTAAATTGTTCCAAAAATGAATTTTGCCAAAACTAAATCATTACACACAATAGAGACTGCAGGAAAACTAACTTTGTTGGTACTATAAAAAGTCATTAAATTTTCTGGAATTCCACAACTCGGATTTGAGATAAAGTTATTTGTGGAAAAAGCTGTTTGTTTTAAGAAATTTGATGGGTGTTTGCAAAACAATTTTCCAAAAAATATACTTTTTATGACGAATAAAAAATTATCAGTATCAATAAAATATATAAAAGAAATTGTTATTATCAACTTCAAAGTTGGTTAATCTAATATCATATGCTTAAAATGTATTTCCACTCTTAAAAGAATGAAAACATGATGCGTACAACATAGTGGCATATTTTTCTACAATGTTTATAACATTTTGTTTTAAATATATATTTTATTTTCTAAAATGATGACAGGTATAAAGCAGGGCGATCAACCTTTTCGGTTTCAGGCCACTGGACTACAGGAGTGGTTGGATAATAAGCTGCTCCATTCTACTTTAATATTATTTTTGGCAGATACAGTATGTACAGCAGAAGGTTTATGGTATTGGCAGTAAAGAGTTAATTGCAAATTTTCAAAAAAATGTTTACAGAATGCCTCACTCAGGTGTAGCCTACTCTGTATGTGCCTTGTATAACATAATAATGAACTAAATATACAATAAATTTTATTTAAAGAATTGAAATATGTCTGGTTTAAATTAAACATTCAATGGCCCAAACAATATTGGATAATTTATTGCTGAGAGAAGAGCTCTAAAATGATAGAGGGTGCACTTCAAGCAAAACACAGATTGTAAAGCTCTGACCAGACTATCAAATTCTATTTTCTTTGACAAAAAAATTATGTATGCACGTATATAGTGATGATGTGCCTATATATGGTCATGATGTGATGTCATCATGATCATATTTATGTAGTCACATGTTTTTGTTAAGATTAAAAAGAGCAGCCTTGTTTTTCTTGAAAAATGAAACCATGTAAAAAGACAGACTGATGCTAATATTAAAAACCTGCAATCATTATGATCAAGCACTACAAAGTTTTATGCAACAAATTATATGATTGGTCGATAATATGGGCATGATGATGTCATATCACTCAAATCATGGACATGATGATGTCATATCATACCCATATATGGGCAAATCACAGTTGTCCCCTAAAACTGGATAATGTGAAAAAAAAACAACTATTATTCTTATCCATCTCACAAAAAAAAACTATTATTCTTATCCATCTCACTTCAGTTTTTTTTGGGTTCTCCAGCATGTTGTTGTAATGTATGTGTGTGCTTGTGTACTAATACAGTACCTAGATGTACATAACCTTGAGTTTGCTGTGTCTAGTGACATTCCCTTGGGGGAATGGGGACTAACCCTCAGAAAAAGATGCACCCCAGGTATACTCCTCCCCCTACCCTCACCAATAGAAAAGCAAAAAAGCAACTTGAGAAGTTAAAAAAGTGCTACATTACCTAAGTTAGAAACCCTCACCCCCACTTTTCCCTGTCACACCCTCATCAGTTCTCCCATCACACCCCTGTCAATTATCAGAGATATGTCACTAGTGCCTGCAGTCTATAGAGTCAAAAGGGACCTCATCCAATATATTTTTAAAATCCGGTTCAAGAAACATGCGTTTTAAAAATAATTTGACAAAGTTTACCTCGTAGGTCACGAATTATGCGACGAAGATCTTTGTCGACATCGTCAAATTTAACGAGTGTAGCCTTGTCTATCTTGCTTGGTTCCGGTACGGGAAGATGCGTGTGTTCAGTGCCAGCATGCTACAAGAAAACAGACATGAATTGCATGAAATGCTGACTGTTGAGACCAATAAACTATTTCTCTTAAGAAATCTAATCAAAACGACCTCTAAGATGGCGGCACTTGGACTTTAGAAAGTCGTCTTCATACTTTATATTCGTCGGAATCATGAACTTAGGAGCACAACAGACTCATAAAATTAATGAAGATACACAACAAATTCATTAGCTTTGAGGAATTCTTCTTAAATAGAATGAAAAAACATTTACAAAAACAGAGTTTGGTAAGCATTGGTAGACACATTAATCAATCGTTACTGAAGTTAAATGGTTCAATATCAAATTTCAATTTTATGAAATTCTTTGAAAGAATGAGCATGGTGAGGAAACTTGTAAGATATAGGCCTAATTCTTTTGAGTTTTTTCTAGAACACCAATATTTCTAAAATATAATTAACAAGCAACAATAAAACAAAACAGTAAAATGAGCAAATAACAAATTTATCTATTTATATTTAAAATGCAATTTTAAATCTGAATAGCACAACTAGAGACCATATTTATATTTTTATACATCTATATAATAATACATATAAAAAGCAAATAGGTCTTTCAAGAAATAATTTGTTGATCATCTAGGGCCATAGTATACATAGAGAAACAAAACTCAACCATTTTACTACTGTAATTCTAGAAATTAAAACATAATAAACCCCACAATATAAATTACAAGTAGGTGCCAAGCACGACATAATTGGAGGCAAAGTTGTCGAAATTGTAAATTTTCTCCTAAAAGCTAGCATGAACTGATGCTTGTTTGTTTAAAAGATTTATTTTGTTGTAGAAGTTTGAAGAAATATAACTATCAACTGTGGATTATTGTTACATAATTTATAGAGAGTAAGGAGGTGAGGATAGCATGAATTCTCATAAAAGTTGTGACTGACAAGAATCAGGAATTAAGAATGGATGGATTATTTTTGTTTTATCGTAATGATGGCTAGTTTTAACAAATAAAAATACAGCAAAACAAGAATAACAATAATAAATAATAATGACAGATTTTTATACTACTCAAGATATATCAATGCTATTCCATATCAATTAATGAACCATTCTTCATTTTCTATTAGAATTTAAAATATTATATAAATTTTGTTTATTACCCTATGCAGGACAAATGGAAATAAGGCCCTGCAAAGAAGCAATTAGAATTATACTAAGGTTAGAGGGAGGTTGTTGATGAACATTTTTAAAGTCTTAATGTTAAAGGATGATAGGAAATAAGAAGATGGGAATTCCAGAGAATCGAGGCTCGGATAGTGGAGCATGTGTGGGAGGCAGTGTGAAAGGGAGTAAAAACAGTGTACTGATGGTGAGTGCGAGTTGACCAGGTTACATGAGCAGGAAGAAATATTGAAGCATGATAGACTTAAGCTCGTAAGTAATGAGTAAGCGTTTTAATGGAGTATGTATATAATATATATAATATATGTCTAATCCCAATATGTAGAAATCTGATTATTAACAATGTAAGAGTTTTAAAAAAGACTCAATTAAAAATATTTTATGTGTATACCAAGTTGACACTCAGGCTTGGAACCAAGGGCAGGGGTTCACCTGGCCCGGGCCCCACCCCTTTTGGAAAGTCAAAAAAAAAAAAAAAAAAAGAAAGAGGAAAAAGAAAAAAAAAGAAAGAGGAAAAAGAAAAAAAAAAGAAAAAGTTGATCGCCCAAAAGGCCTCAGAGGATATTTTTGGGCGTCTAGAACACAGAAATTTTGCGGGGGATTTTAGTACTACTATAGGCCTTAATAATAGGCCTATAGTAGTATTGTTGTAGTGATGTTATTACACGTACGTGTATAGTCAAACTCAATGGGTTCAAAATGACTTCAAAGCGACAAGTATTGTAACTGTCAATATCTTTGGTATGTTCAGCGTATGTGTTTTGCCGCTAACATGTTTCTTGTTAATAAATTTGTCAACGCCGTCGTGCAATTATGTTGTAACAGTTTTAGTTTACGGTAGCGCTGTTTAATGCCAACTCAGTTACAAAAAAAATTGTCTATGGAACATCCACTTTCATCCCCCTTCCGGCCCCACTTTTGGACATCTCTGGATTTGCCCCTGATACTTATTTTTATTTTATATTTTTATATTATAACTGTGAATAATTTTGAGATCTGTAAATATATTCTAAATGATTTGAATAGTATTGTATAATTACCACACACATAAGTAAGACGAAGTTTACTCTACACAGCCTGACATGATCTTCATGACAGCCGTTTCAAATTTGGCAGTAGAATAAAAGTTCTGCGTTAGTGAAATTTTTATTTTCAAGCCAAAAAAAAAAGACATTAAAATCAAAGTTTATAAGAAAAGGGAAGGAAGGTAAATTGATATAAAAAATCTGATAGAATTGGTTGATGCTTTGAACATGGATTGTCCTTCATGAGATTTTAAAATGTTGTCAACAATCCTGTATATGGATACTTAATAATTGAATTTGACAGATCAGTTTTTTTTTTCTCTAAGAAAAGCTGTGGATAAAAATTTTGTTTTTCGAAAAATACAACTTCTACGATCAGGAAAATATTTGTCATAATCCAATCCAGATGCAAAAAGTTCTAGTACTTAAGACAGAGCAAATGTACAATTCAGCAATTTAAAAGTATAGGGAAAATCCCCAAATAATGAAAATGATATAAAAATAACACATATAAGATTGATGAAGAACAACGCATGTGAAAGGATAGAAATATTGTTTTTTTACATATTTGGAAAATCTTTGGAATGAAGAGTAATTGAAATAAAAAATAAGTACTGTAATAGTGTACATATTTTGGTCCCTTGTCTCTATTAAAAATATATGATCATCTAAAGCAAGGAAAAACAAGTATTAATATTAAAAATGATATCCACTTAACATCATTCCTACTACAAATATTGTTTACAGACCATTACATTGGCAACAGACAAGAATACTCATACTAGTACTGTAAAAGGGGAAACTAATAATAACATTAATATTAATAATACCACATTTATATAATGCCTAGTAGGTGTCAAAAATTAATAACATTTGCACAATTGTTTACAGACCCTTACACTGCAGCAGACAATTTAAGGATATTCATACTAGTACTTCAAAAAGAGAAAAGGTAATAATATTAATACCACATTTATATAGTGCCTTGTAGGTGTCAAATATTAATGTCATTCATACCATATTATTTACATTGTTACATTGTTTACTGACATTTACACTGGCGGGAGACAATTTACGGATATTCATACCAGTATTGTAAAAAATCTTACACATCTGTGACAACTGAATTGTCTTGATCTGTATCTTTTTGGAACGTGACAACTTAATTTATTCTTTTAAATGCCTAATTCAATGATTTTAATTACATGTTTGGGAATTTTTATAGATTTCATCATAGTCATTTTATCTTTTAAGCTGGATTTACAAACAGTTAAATATCTTGCTTTCAACTTCCCTTTAGTCACCTGTAAGAATGCATTCCATTCTGATACCAATTGCCACAGGTGTTTTTACTAAGCAGGTATCAACATGTTCCGCATATATTCAACAAGTTAGTAAATTGTTCTAGGCTTTGTTTAAAGCGTCGGCACTTAGAGACACTTTGGCTTCTGATTTCTATCTCTATCAGGACTGTCACCTAAAATTCAACGAAACTATTTGGATTTAACACCTTGGGAAAAACTCTTTAAAGTGTTTTAATCGTTTAAAGAATCTATGGAAAGTCAAGGCACTTTTTCTAAGTACATTTCTCTAAATGGCTACGTCATTTCTGATCAGAGTAAAACGGACAATTACTTGCTGAATTCAAAGTGAAAGCTGATACAAGTGCAAAAAATATATATACACGTATATAGTTACACCGTTATAGACATGAAAACGGTCTGATTGAAGTGGTTTGAAGTCCCTAGGAATCAGATTCACTGTGGGCGGCTTTAGCTGTCTGCTTTACAAAAAAGAAAGATGTATCAGGAAAGGCGTCAATGGCGGAAGCGTCGATATTTAATAACTAACTAGAGTGATAGTCGCTTGTATCCGTATAATTCAATTGAGGAAAATAGCGAGATCATGACAGGTAGAGTTGGTTAAAATAGACTTATCATTGTTTCATATGCAACACATTCTTAGAAGTAAATTTTCTAATTGTACCAGAAGTCTTTTGTCATTCACTTTAAGTGAAAGTGATATTTTTTCCACCTATCTTTGAAGTTCGGAAAAAAATTGTCAGGGATGCAGACTATGCAAAACCATGCAAGCAGAACAAGTATACTGAGTTTTAATGAAGAATATCCTTAAGGAGAGGAAAATTAACATGAAAAGCTATAAACCAAATATTACCCAATATATAAACTACAAATAACAAAAACAAAACATTTGTTGTTTGCTATAAATGTACCATCAATCATGTCAAATCTTCTTTCCCCTCCTCTTATATCTATCCATCTATGCCCCTTCCTTAGTATATCAATCCATATTCCTTTTGCTCACCCTATCAATTCATTCCTTCCCACAGACAGCTTGACACTTCCCCTTCCTCCCAGTTTTTAGTCCTTTCACCTTAAGCAACATGTATTATGCTTACTCATTCAATTTCAATTCACCATGAATTATGGAATTTATATTTTTTCATTACCATAGTCATTTACACTGCACAAAGAACCTGAACTACTGTGGATCAAACTAACACTTCATTCTTCATTAATTGAAATGAATATCTTTCTTTTTGCCTTACTCTTCACTCTTCCACTATTTAAACCTTTTGTTTACAATAATTTCAATTCATTCTACAGATCTCTCAAGCTTCATTTTACATATTAGTTAGTTGGTTAGTTACAAGTTAGTTAAATGTAATTCCTACATTTTAAATATATATATATATATATATGATAAACTTAAAACAGTCAAGATGTGTATAAGAGACAGATCTAATACTGTACCACAGAAAGTGGTTTGGAAGTCCAGTACAAGTTGGTGAAAAGAAAAATACGTACAAAGATTCCGACCAATGTTATTTGTACACCCACAAATTTGCATTTCAAACTACTGTACTTGGTTTTGATACCAAATTGCATCTCAGGGGACCAAAGGCCTAAGGGTTACAACATATCAGTTTAATAAGGAACTACAAAGCTTATCCCAAGAGGATATGAATATGGTTAACAACAAAAAATTACACTGAACAACAGAAAAGCACCTTTGAAAGTTTTAAACTATTTGTATTAAATCTGCTCTCTAAAATGACTTGTTGCTGAATTTGAACACACTCTTCTGGTGTTGAACATAAACATGGGCAGATTTTTTTTTTATTTTTTTTTTTGAAAGGGGGGGGGGAGGAGTGGAAGTTGGATGGGCTTACTGTAAAGCTGGGGAAATCCCCTGTTCATGAAAAAAAATGTTAATGGCAAACCAAAAGTCAAATTTCCAATACTGCATTTCCAATCGAAAGCCGAAAGTCAGCTTGCATAATAAAATACCCTGGGCCAGGGAATTGCTGGTACATTTAATTGCTTGCATAGTAGGGAGTACAGGATTATAACCAGGGTGCGCTTATACTCGAGTAACTAAGGTAAACATACACCCAAATTGTCAAAGAATGCTTTCAGATCTAGATTTATACTGCTATAGTATTACAATTACAGACCAACGAGTACTATGTATAATAATAATTCTACATTATTACTATAAGTTTGTAATCAATCTATCATGTATTCAATTTAGTTATATATTTATTTACAATTATTTTTATTTTTCCGCATCTTAATTCTTATTCCCAGAATTAATAAACTTCATACTCATATTAAGAAATGGTTTTAACTAGCTGACAGGGGTCATTGTCCTTTTACAGAGTGTCCCATGTGGTCAATAATGTGTCACATGTTAAAAGAAAACCGAAATAGATGGCGCCTCCATTCTATGGCTTGCGGATGACACAACAGATTATCTTTGCTTGGAGGTGGGCCAGAGCGTGTACTCCTACACTCAACACATTTGCATTGGCTTGGAATTGTGCTAAGATTCAATAGTTTTGTTAATACTTTGTGTTTGGAGCTTTGCATTGCGCCGCATAAGCATGACTTTAGAATCGGTTAAATTGAAACATGCTGTGAACGGTCAGATGTTACACCGTGGCAGCACTATTTAGAGCGAAGATGTGATGTCTCATGGCAGATTAAATGTGTTTAAAAGAAACCATGACTTGACTCCAGTTACCTGTGTTAGCCCCAACGCCTTGCTAATGATTTTCCGAGGCTAATTGGAGGTCTTATGTTGCAGATCCTGGCAACCACCTCCTACCGTTTCAGATAAAATTAATTACACTGAGACAGTAAACTACCCACTGAAAATTACCAACTTTTCCTTTGGTACATTTTTTTTTTCAAACCCTTTTTTTTTTTGCTACCTTCCTGATTTTCAAGGATCTTTGGGTATTTTAATGTGTTAATAATTATTTTTCTATATTGAAAACATATGTTGAAGAAAACTGTCTTTTATACTCAAAAGCAAGTCGATTGACTAGCAACAGGATGAGACTTTTTGATGCTCTAGACCAAATCCCATCAGGCCAAGGTAAAACAAAAGAGTTTCTCATACAAACTTCCTTAAAAAAGACATCAATTTTTTGTTCAACTATTTTCAAGATGAAGTTGTTGTACATGTAACATAAATTTGATATAAGTAGGCCAGTATGAGAAATATAAAATTATCATTTTTAGTCGTATTTGATTCAAGAAATGAATATCTTAAAGAAAAATGTTAGTGACATCAAAAAAATTTTCCTTTAACAAACGATAAAGAAAAATAAAAATTATATTTAAAGTTGTATAAAAAAGTAATTGCCAGAAAAAGTCAGTGGGCAGGAATAAGAAACATCATATTTTTCACTTGGTCATATAAACATTGATGGTCCAATATTTGCGATTATTCACAAAAGAAAGCTCCATTAACATCTTCGTAACTCTTCCCATGAACGAATGAACAAACCGAGTAAAATATCACTATCCAGTTTTAATATACTTATTTTTCAATCATATTTTTGAACTAAAATATTTATCTTTTCTACCTTCATCAATGGTCACCTATTATAGATCATATTCTATTTATCTACTTAAAGTACTCATGACAATTTGATGTAAAAAGAAGTTTTTAAAAAAAACAATCATTTAAGTGACATTATGTCTGTTCCAAAAAAAAATTTGATTTCAATTTAATGTGTCTGAGAAATTGAATCTAAATATCAAGACCCAGAAAAAATGAAATATACAAAAAAAAAATGCTGAAATGTATTTATAATTCATGGATTCTAAAGACCGAGGGTAAATTTAGCTTTTAAGATATTAATAAAGTTAAATACTGTAATATCACAAAAACAAGTTAATATCAGAATGTTACAAAACAATAATAATACTGATAATAATAAACAATACTACTACTGATACTAATAAACAATATTAATAATAATAGTATTAATAATAATAATAATAATAATAATAATAATAATTTCGCTAAATCGGACTTGAAGGGGAATTATCTTTTGTGTTATTTTCCCCTTAACATCGTTTTTTCAATTGTTCTCTAATTTCTCCATTGTCTATTTCCACCTAAAGGCAGGTTTTAGTACAATAATGTAAGTCTTATATACAATAAGTTTGCCTTTATATGCTTTACATGAACCAAAAGAAAAGTAAGTCATCTTAATTCCATAAGGAAAACTAACAAAGACTAACGGAAAAAAAGCAGAAAATTCATTTATACTGCTCCATTCTTCAGCACTTTAAAGCCCGAAAGGTTAGGGGCTCGATGGGACAGTGAAAATGGCGTTTAGCAAGCCTATCCTACAATAATAAATAAATAAATGTGTTTTTTATGGAACATTTCAACTTAGGGTAATTTTTTTATATTCTCTGGAAGGTCATTCCAAAAATAAGTGGATGAAAAAATAAACATATTAAGAGGTTATTATACTTTAAAAACATGACAATATAAAAAAAATATGTAAAATGATAAATAACAGATTACACATTTACTATACATTTAAAACATTTATTATGAAATATCAACAATGTTAAAATCACTTTCTAGTGTATATATTTAAATTCACAACCACTGACAACGCAAATGCATCATTTCTTTGTTCTACCATTATTTTAATGTTAGCTTTGGGGTACTACTACTGCCTATAATCCTTCATTATCTGTGCTTTCTGACGATGACGAAGGTGTTACTAAATGTGTAGAAGATGAGGCAAACACACGCCCTCAGAGAAAACTACATAAATTCACCATAAAAAACTCCCTTAAATCACAGGGTATATTGCATATTGTTGACATTTGACTCAGCTTGGAAAAACAGAGTATTTTATTTTCCACTGTTCAAATTTGTTGATTATTTCATACATTTCCACCCATTAGTTATAAAAGTTGCCTGAAGGGTAGCTTTGGGGATACCAACAACCTCATCTGTCAAATCCAGTTTAGCCAATAAAATTCATCTTTAATTTGAAGGTACTAATCAATTATATACAAATATATTCTTTTTAGTTTCTAAACTTCTCAGTTCTTTTCAGTTTACAGGCCTTTAAAAAATGGAATATATACATTTTATTATATCATTTGTATACATAATATATTCCTTTTAGCTTGTAAATTCTAAATTCTTTTCAGTACGGGACTTCAAATCAAAAAATAAAATGAAAAAATTATATCATTTGTCTTCTGAAAATTTAAAAGAACTCCACAGTCATGGAACTCTCCAGGTATTAATTAAATGACAAATAGAAAACATAAATTAAAAGTAAATTATCTAAATTATTATTATTTTATTATTTTTATTTATTTTTTTATTATTATTATTATTATTATTATTATTATTATTATTATTATTATTATTATTATTATTATATCTAACCATTCTCTATATGAAAATAGATTACCTAAATATTATATATATAAAGATTCATGAATGAACAAACCCAACATATAAAGGCTAAAATTTAGAAGTGAATGAGTGGTCAAATATAATATGTATATTTAGTCACTGAATATACACTATGAAGGGAGTCAGTAATAGAGTTGTTAATGAATCCTGGAATTTACATGAATTGAGCCTAAACCCCAGAAAAATAAAGGAAAGCACTCAATCACTAATCCACAACTTCCCCTACTTATAATTTAGAAACATATCTCTTGAAATTAAGAGGCTTTGTATATATTTCTAGATTACTCTAAGTAATTTAATTAAACTTTGACCTTATCAAGTGAAAGTTTGCAACAGTGAAATTGATATAAAAATAGTTAACGAGGTAATTAAAAGCAACTGTGTTGAGATGTAGCAAAAACATCTTGAGAGCCCGGTTTATAGAATTGTTGAAATGTATCGTCTGTTGGATGAAATATTGGCAAAAGAATGACAGAAGCCTTCCAACGTGTATATTAGTTAACCTGATTCTGCAAACTAACTGCCTTGTCTTGCGAGAAAACAGGAAATAATGGGATTAACTCCCCTTTGATGTTCCAACTTTTCATCTGTTTTTAGCGACAGGCTAACTGATGATATTTATGGTGGGTGTTTGTGAGAGGAATTGCTTGATATAACAACAGTAAGCCTCGATGTCTAGCAATGAGTCTTTTAATTCCATTGCTACAGCACAAAATCCCTGTGGAGACATCGAGCCTCATGGGCTAGGCTTAAGCTGCAAATGAAATGCGTCTGTAAATTAGTCCTCTTTAGGTGTCCAGGCCATATTTGGTGAGAGATGTGACCACAGGGTGTGGACATGATCGGGGCTAGGCTGCTTTGAAGTATGCGAACGTCAGTGATGCAAAAAGCTAGTATGTGTGGATGAGGAGTTAATCTTAGAGGATGAAAATTTCAACGGTAGCATGTGGTATCTGACGGACATGTGACCGCAATATCCTAGTCATTAATCTCGAGGAGACAATGTCACAGCATGATATAGCAGTCCCTTTGATTTCCTCATGCTTCATGTATTAGTACAACAAACAATAGCCCGAGGCCTAGCAAGTTCAAGTCATATGGATAATGCAAATACACACACAGGATAAACAGTATCAATTGCATATCAATTAATGATTCTTGATATATACGAGGGCGCTATTCATATATACACACAAAATAAAATAACTTTTAATAAAATATCAATTAACCTATTTTTATGTGATCCTTGACATCTGAGGGTACTCTTCATATATACACACAAGCTAAATTAGTTTCATTAACTGATTTTAGATATACTGTACTGTATGAGGTACTCTCCATATATACACACAGTGTAACATAGCTAATTACCAATGAGTCACTTCAAAATTACACTTGGTATGAGGACACTCTTATACACATAAGGAAAAAAGTATCAACTATTAAATGTTGATAAACTTGACTCCTGACATATGATGGCACTGTTTATATGTAACTGTGAATATATTAATTTTTATGATAACAGTTAATAGTAATTAAAAACAAGTAATAATTATAGTAAAAAACATAATATAATCAAATAATAATAATGAAAAGATTATATATCAATATTCTGTATTTTCATAATACTTTTAAAAATTACGTAATATATATTCACCACAAAAGTGCTATTCTTATCCCCTCTTTGAAGGACATTTTTTTCATGAATAAAATTTATTTTAAGAAATTAACTCTGAATGGGGTTGATTGATGGTTACCACAGAGGCTTTACTATGGAAAAAAAAAAACAATATATTAAAGACAAAGCCTTAAGACATTGCAAAAAAAAATGATTAAAGTACAATTAATCCAACATGATTGAGTATTCAAGGCTCATAGCCTACGGTGTGAGTGTGTCAGTCCCTCCTTTGTTAACCTCACTACGGGCCTAGCAGGATGGTGACAGTACTGGAAACGGCATTTAATGCAGTTGATTAAAATTTGTGGTAATATCCGCATATCGCCGATTCTATTTCATCAAGCTGCTCTCCCTGTATAATTCTGGTGATAGCATACTGTCTTTCAAAAAGAAACACTTATGTTATTGCTCTCCTAAACAAACATATGTTGCACCTTACCACAATTTGTTTCCATATTTTTTGTTTAGGGAAGGATTCTTTGATATAGTGTTTTTTGTTGACGTTTCCTGTTTCCTAACTATACTGTGTGATCAGTGGTCAAAGGCACCATGCATTCTTCCTGAAGGCACTTTTAGGAAAGATTTTTTTTCTTCCTGACAACCACTTTTGGGCTATATAATGTACAGATAACATTTTAGTATCATTACATGAGGAAAATTGTCATGGGCATAACATTTTTTCTAAGCATGAATAACACTGCCCTGCAAAAAAGCAGAGGATATGTCTCCTGGTGTACTGGTCAAATCAGTTATCAGAAGGTGGCAGCGTTGCACTATGTCTTCTGCAGGTCATCATGAAATCCAGCCCAAATTCCTAGCAATAACAAACTATTCTACTATATTTTACTAACTACAATTCAATAAGGACTTCAATCAAATTCATAACGATATCAAAGAGGATTTTATAGGCCAGTATTTCATAATATCTCTGGAAATAGGGACATACATATGTGAATTTCTAAAAATACCATTAATTTCAGAAGCAACAGTTTGCATTTATCGAAATAAATGAGTATCAACAACCTAATAATAATGGAGACATACTAAAATAGCCTGGAGCCGAGTCAATCTAATAAGTCTGGAGTAAAGTCTAATTTTGGCAAAACATACAAATTCACACATATAAACTATATTTAAACTTTTTAAATGATTTCAATATATAATGTAAAATTTAACCCAATCAGTTCATAATTTACCTGATTTTTTCTGGTCTTTTAATAATCTTTCTTTGTTTTTTGTTTGTTTTTTGTTTTGGTTTTTTTTTTGTTTTTTTCATTTTAATTTTTGTTCTTTGTATAATTGTTACTGGATTGTATTATTGTATTACAGGTGTGTGCCAATGTTCTGAAAGTGAGTTCTAATAAATACTGAAATACTGAAATACACACATGGTATTCTGTACGAGATCAGTGTTAAACAGCACCTTCTGTTACTTTGCACTATTTTTTTTAAATTTTTATAATTCCTTGATTGAATTCTGAATAAGCTGATAGAGGAATTTTGAAATTATTCTGCCCACGTAAATTTCAGCCCAGTTTAAAAATGAGGGAAATGGTGCCAGTCGAAATGGTTCAAATTCCTACAGATTACACAGAATTTAAAAGGAGCAAACTTGTGGCATAATGAGATTGCTAAAAAATAGAGCGAGATACAGATCTATAAGGTCAGTAGAAGGACCTAATTGAGAGGGTACAATTTAGGGGAAGATTAAGCAAGGCTTTAATATTTTGAGAGTTTCCCCATCGTGGAGAAATCACACTTGTGGGTCATCACACTTGTAGGTCTTCACATTTAAAGGGTCAACCTTTTAGGTCCTCAGCCTTCTAGGTTTCAATGATGCATAGCCTCATCCTTATAGGGTCTCAATCTTGTAAAGCCTCAACTTTGTAAGATCTTACTCTAGTGGGGCCTCAAAAGGACCTCATTCACCCATGAGGAGCCTCAAACTTACCTTTTTTTTATAATTATCCCACAGTATAAAGACAGTCAATTGTTATGGTGAGGTCACCATAACAATTTTATTTGAGTGAGTGCACTGTGCCTCTTTAATTATTTACAAAACATCTATGTATTTAATTAGAAAACTTCAGTGACATTATTTCAGTCCATTTAAATTGGAAACTTCTACCTCAATCCTCACTTCATAAATCTGATATTGAAAACAGTTGAACCATGTACCCTTCTCACCCTCCCCAGAAATGTCAACACTGGTTCAAGACTGGTTCTACTTCAATCACCATATTACTATATCATTTATAATCTAATAATTTTCTTTTACTTTTTTTCTGCCATATATTACTTCCAGCTCCTTTTCACCACATTTTGTTCATATTATTATTTTTCAATTTTTAATCAAGTTATTTTAACACATGTGGAAGTAAGTTTTTTCCATCTTTATATTTTCTTCCTACCTTTTCACCACCATAGTATTTCACCATATTATTTTCATATGCTATATAAGTTTTATTATTATTATAATAATAATATTTATTATTATTATTATTATCATCATCAAAAAATAGCATTCTAGCATTCTTTCAATTGTGCATCCCTCATGACCAGAGCTCAAATTTGCAAACAAAATTTATAAAAAATAACAACAAATCACTTACTTCATCAAACTTCTTTATATAATAGGCAACGATATAATGTAATAATGTTGCTTGGTCATCCTAGAAAGAAAACGAGAATACAAAGAAATTATCAGCGATTAGTAACATTGAAAGGAACGTGACTTGTACATTATTGTCATGTGGGAAAAATCAAAAGCAGGTTAAAATACTTAATGTCATCTTGGAAGGTCATAAAAGAATATAAATGAAACTTAACAATCTTACATTGTCATTCGTTGGTAGCTTAATTGTCTTCTTTTATTTAGCACTAGAAAATATTGTACTATGTTTTTGACCATCAGTTAAATTGAACGGATTATTCTAACATAGCTTGGATGAAAATAAACACAAGACATTTTGCTAAATAAGAAAATAAAAGGTTTTTTTTTCTTTTGCCCTCTTTGATGATCTTTATTTTTAAAAATATATAAAAATAAATATTATTAAATATAAATAAAATATAAAAATTCTCCTTTCCTATTCTAAATCCTAATACATAAGATTGATAGATAAATAGATTGAATTTGACATTTGTACATTTTCTACATTTAAAAGTTATATATAGGGCAGGCATAGGCCTTTCTGTATACTATTTCAATTTTTTAAAGTATTTTCATTGTCGTATCTATTCCTAATAACTCATTATGGAAGTGGTTTCATTTTACCTGTATAAATGAAGGTGTTGATTAAAAACAGTATGCGCTTGTCAACAGGCTTAGCCAAGCTGGAGTTAGGCCAACAAAGCAATAGCTACATAATGGTACAGATTAATAAGAGGACTGCTATCCATAAATACATATTCAGGTATAATATATAACTACACTATGTGGAGAATTTTTTGGTGCTATATAAATTCATTTTAAAGTGTTAAAAAAAAACTATAACTTAAGTTGTCCAACTGTTTCTATAACATCCTCCTATCACCAACAATTTCCTTTTCATTGTTATTGTTTTTAATAATATAATAATATATTATACAGCGCATATTGTTAAGCCTTCTCGTTACTATCACCTTCATTAACATCTAAAGTATACATCAGTTGGAAATATTGTTCTTTAATATTTTTGTGAAAATACATATATAGTAGAACCCCTCAATTACGTACGGCATGGGCCCAGAGCCGTTCCTAATTGTGGGTATTCGTAAAATCAGGGTTGACCCAAATTCCTATATATTTGCACTGGTACTACTTACAGTGGCATAAACTAGGCCTGGAATAGGCTCACAGGCCTACGCAGCTAGGTCTGAGGGGGCCTAGGCCTACAGTAGGCAGTTTCTAAGGATTCTGATCCCACTCTAGGCCCTACACAAATTAGTTTTGTTTTTTATTATCTTCTTAAATACCTAGATTGTGGATTTTACTCCA
The DNA here is from genome assembly GCF_011630105.1 of Anneissia japonica. Taxonomy (NCBI): domain Eukaryota; kingdom Metazoa; phylum Echinodermata; class Crinoidea; order Comatulida; family Comatulidae; genus Anneissia; species Anneissia japonica. The sequence goes on from NW_022712275.1 coordinate 1,212,034, forward strand.
ACAAAACCTCCATAGATACTTGTTTAGTATATATATTGATCATTCAATAAAAACAATCAAGCACTATGTTGACTTTTAAAGTTGAAAGCGATGATTAAAAGAGAAGTAACATTTGTTGCATGTACATGGGTGAAGCCATACTAAACACTGAATTTGAAGAGGCCGGTTAGAGGGCCTCCTTCACTTGAGAATTACCTGTATAGTATGGTATGTTGTGTTGCATGCATGGTAATAACAATTACAACTCGAGCGGATTTTTTTTTTTTTTCCCCACTTCCCTTTTTATGACGTCATCACCTTGATTTTACGTTCGTAAAATTGGGAATTCATTAAATACTGTACCTGTATCAATTTATCAAAATGCAAAATATAAGATATATATTTAAACATATATTTGCTTCCATGTATGTTTTAATCTATTTTTATTATTTTGTAATACCTTATTAGAAAAATATGGTCTGTGATGTTTTTATTTAAAGATATATTTCCTGTGGTAAAATTTGGAAAACACTCAAAAAACAAAAAATTATTATATTAAGACCTAGTAAGCTTTTAATGTCTAATTCAGTTTTCGCTGATTCATTGACTTTTTCCTATATAAATGCTTGATTTCAAGCTGATTGAAGCATCTATGGAAAGGTTATTGAAATATCGGTATAATAGAATAAATCTTGTTGTAATTTCTCGTTATTTTATTTAATTGACATCACATATATATATAATAATATATTGTGGCATGTGCTTTATTTTTTGTAATGAAATTTCAATAGAGGGAGCTATGTAAGGAAATTGTAATATGCACAGTATCACACAATTCATAGAATCAACATTAGAGATAAGAGGTAACAACCACTTACATACTATCTTTGATAACAGCCAATAATAGTAAAAACATTAGTCAACTGTCCATTGTATAGCCTTCCATGGTACAACCATCCATGGTAAAATATTCAATGATATAACTATCCATGGTACAACCATCCATGGTAAAATATTCAATGATATAACTATCCATGGTACAACCATCCATGGTACAACATTTCACAGTACAACCACTCTTAGTATAACATTCCATGGTACAACCACCCTTAGTACAACATTCCATGGTATAACATTCCATGGTACAACCATCCATGGTAGAACATTCCATAGTACAACCATCAATGGTACACATTCCATGGTATAACCATCCATAGTACAGCCTTCCATGGTACAATTATACATGGTACAAACATATCCTTGATAACTATCCACCTAACCTGAACATTTATATTCTTTTAAACTTAAACTGAAGCAATATATTAATAGTAAATTTGTATATTTTATTTTAACAAGTTTTAATACATTGTTAATAGTGTTAAGGCCAACTCAGACAGCGTCGGCCGACACAGCCCGACCCGATTTATCGTCGGGGACAGTCTTAAGCCGTCGGGCTGCGTCGGCCGACGCTGTCTGAGTTGGCCTTTAGCCTCTTAACTTTTATCTGTCTTTTGAATATATAATATTTTACATGTTTTATTGTATGTTTGTTTTATTGCGGCCCTTAATGATCAGTTTCTGCAGAAACTGCATAGGTCACCCTCTGTAAAAATGGTAATAAATAAATAAAAATAAATAACCATCCTGCTATGGTAGCAATCCAAGGTACAATGCAAGCAAACCTTAACCACTCAGATTGATGCTATATGTGAATAAATTGTTCAACTGTATATATCTTTACTTAATTGTAACTGACAAGTATGAATTTGCCTTAAGTGGGACCAACTTACTGAGCTTTTAACATCTTTTAACTTTGGTAATATTTCCAAACCAAACCCATCTGCCTGTCCTCTGGTTCTGTTTCCTATAAAAAAAATTAAAAAAATTAATTCAAAATTTTTTTTTCTGCTCAAATTAGAAAAACTGCAACCGAAAAAATATTAATGAATTCAAAAATTCCATCTCTATTGATTCAAATGTAATTAATTTAGTTAGGATTTTTACCTTTGTACATTTTTGACTTTTATTTAATTCCTTTGTTTACTTTAACTTTTACTACTTTTTACTTTACTGTACTTTTACTTAACTGGAAAGCAGTACTACATTACTGAAGATGCAATCCAGTAAAAAGAAAGAATAAATAAATAAATTTGAAAGCAATACTCCAAACCACTATTACAGATTGTTTTCAAGACTTTCAATCAGTGGTATCCAAGTGGTTTCACGGTTCTAAATTATAAAAGTTAGCTTCAATAATGATATATTAACTCTGAAATATATCAATAATGATATATTAACTCTGAAATACATCAATAATGATATATTTCAGATTTAATATATCATTATTGATATATTTCAGAGTTAATATATCAATAATGATATAATAACTCTGAAATATACAAGTTCATGATACCACTCAGACAGCGTTATTACAATATCATTCTTAGAACCTGATGATGTTTTTCATCATTAGTTTTTTTTACAGTTGAAGATAAGGGCAATGAACAGACTGGTTCTAGGTGAATAAGTATCAATATTGCTAACATGATCTTTATATTTAAATGTTGTCATTCAATGCTTATAGTGCAAAAATTATATTAATAAACTCTGATTTAAATTAATGGAAGGTGTTTGGATGCTGTATCCAATTGTCTATTAGACTTTTGTCTGTCATGTTGGTCTGTGATGCATTGCACTGTAAGTACAACTAGGTTGCATTTTGTACCAGTTTGCTATGGATCCAACGACCAAGGGAAATATTTACATTGCAGCTTAGCTCAGTCGGCTAAACTGGCAGTAGCCACTGTGTGTGTGTGCTGAACCATGGAGATCCCGATTCAATTCCCATCGCTGCTCTCCTTGTATTCCAGGTGGTCGGCTGAAATGCAAGTTACAACAGCGCACTGTCTTTCCGATGAGATGTTTAATCTGTGATCCATGTGCATGTTAAAGAATGCAGTACACACTTCGGAAAAGAGTAGGGGATTGTCTCCCGGTGTACTGCCCAATCACCATCACAAGTACCTTATTGGAAATAAGTCTTCTTCAGACTTTCGTGGGTTAACCTTGGTTTCTATACCAAATAAATCCATCGATCCATTGCCAGTTCCTTGTGTTCCTTTGGCAAAAGGCATGGTATAAAGTCCTATATTATTATTATTATCCTTTTTATTATTCTTTTTCTTCAAATATTTGTGTATTATGCAACAGTACAGTACAAAATAATTATTAGTTCACAAATAGACTTGCAACAGTTCTAATAAATAGCTAGCTAGGGGTAAGGGAAGAAGGGACATGAAGCTACTTATGAGTATTTCTTGGCTAAGTTATGCCTTAGGGAAGTGTAATTTGCAAATTACATAATACACACTGTTCTAAATTTACCTCCATTCATATAATTTCCAAATGTCAAAATTATTCCAAAAATGTTCTCTATCTCTGAACTTTTCAAGAGCACCTGTAAATTCAAGCACAAAAAAACCAAAAACATTAGTAAGCTTGAAGAGATAATATAAATATATATAAAATAAAATAACAATAGTAATAATAATAAAACAATAAAAATAATAGAAAACAATAACAGCAGTAATGATAATGACACAGCGAATATAATTTTGGGTGGTCTATAGTAAGAGAGTTAGCTTTGTGTTAAACAATTGAATATTATTATTTGGTTCTTTGAATATGATGAACACCAATATATTCTAATGTTTGATGTGAATTTATAAATAAATAAGACAAAGATGAAACATACCGTTGCTATTTCATTTAAATTTCTAACCCTTGATGCTATATCTTGCAAACTGTCTTTGAATATCTCTTGAAATGTAAGGCAGTAGACACGGTCCTCAAAACATGGAATTTGCGATAGTTCATATAAAAATCTGAGAAGAAAAATCAAAAACCAAATAAAGTTATCTAAATAGTTACACAAAAAAAAAGAAGAATAATTGAATCAAAGAGCTTTGGATCATGGCGCCCTCTATGTGTAAAGATCACCAAAACATTAAATATAAACAACACCATCAGCTTATCCTCTATTTTGGAGGGCATATTTTTGGATATATTGCAATAAACTTTACTTATCTTCTCACAAAGAAAATACACCATTGTAGTACAACTGTAAATGGACTGCCATGTAATTCTAAGGGAATATTCTATGTGAAGCATAAAGCAGTAGCTGGGTGGTTGAAATGATTTCCTTCCAATCCTAAACACAAGGCTCAAGTCCTGTCATGTTCACTCCCTAAGCCATGGAAAGAACCATGAGGCTTTGGGTCCCTATAGGACACTAGGTTGAAAACAAGTGGACAATGCTTTGGCACTTTACCACACTGAAGCCACAATGTGGTATTTACATCTTTGTAGAGACACAGACACAAGGAAAAAATAGATAAAAAGGTTACAAAAAATGTTGACATCTCGTCCACTGATGGCCTTGAACCTGTGCAGCCGTCAGGGCCCAGAGTATCACTTCCATATTGTAAGGGTAAGTCTTTATTAGATGAGAACAAATTAAGAAAGGAAACTTGTTTTATAATCTTTTAACTTACTGTTCTGGTTTATCTAAGGATACATCAGGTTTTTTCTTGCAATGTTTCTGAATTAGTTGTAGTTCATCTGCTTGAGGTCTCTGCAATGACAAATATTTTTTTTAATTATTAAAAAAAAATAATAATTTGTAAAAATACAGATAATTTTTTTTTTTTATTCCCAACTTTGTACTTAAAATACATAGCACATATGAGATGGTTAAATTAAACAAAAATATTAATAATTCCATATTTTTTTAGCTAGCTGTATTAGTTTAGGCTAATGTAAGTAAGCAATTATGAACTAAAAACTATGAATTATGGGTTGCTTTGTAAAAATAAACTTGAGGAATACAAAAAGACTTTCGAAAACAAGCCATCCCACACTTTTTTAATGTATAGCCTATTATTATAATAACATCCAGGGACCTGCTTTTCAAAACTAAACTCATAACAAAGCAAACTAGGAAAAACAGTACTTTGGTTCTTAAATACATTTACTAATATTTTTATTGTACTATTTTTATCCTACTAGGATGGGAATGATTCTTTGTATTTATGTAATAGTTATTTTATTTCCCTTTTTTCTTATTTCCTTTATTTTTCTCAATACAATTAAAAAAATAAAAAAATCAATGACACAAACACAACGAGACAAGATTCCTAACAGCAAACTGAAGTATAGTCCTAATATTTTTAAACAACACAAAATAATAATAAAATTGACAAGTAATACTGTACTAACAATCTCATAGAGAGCTTCAAGGTTTTCTAGATCTAGCACCGAGGTGTCAAGGTTCAAAACAGCGCCCTCAATGTCTGACATCTCTACATGTAAGCTGGACATCAGAATGCCTACTGCTTGGGAACGCTTACTCTCTAGTAACTTAGCAACCTGGAAATAATAACAATTAAGTTTTAGCTATATACAAAGAAATCAATATAATACAATAAATATTTAATAATAAAGTGATTTTTATGAGCTTGTATCCACATTATACAGAATTGCAAAGCTGATTTTGTTACATAAAAAGGTAAACATTAAAAGAGCGATGAAATTCAATATTATGATGTATAAATACACAAAAGGAATTATTATTGATTAAAAGATACATTGCTGAGCTAATAAACATGGCCAATAAAATTCAATGATGAATTTAGAATGCTTTATTTCATATACTTAAAAAGCAGTGTATATGCCAACTAATCAATGATTGCCTGATATCCTCAAGACAGAGGACAGCTAACAAAACAAGTAACAAGTAACTGTATTTGAGTCACTACTTTACAATTAAAAATTAGACAAAAACAACAACCTTATTTTGACTGGCTGGAATATTAATAAGTTAGAACTGAATTGTTTCTTCGGTTTAAAATACACCAATATGAGCTAACGAAAGAAAGTCTGAAGACTCAGTTCCTGTGGGGTCCCCATTATAGTGAATTGGGCAGTACACTGGGAAACAACCCCCTGCTCTTCCTGAATCGTGCTCTTAAAAGCCAGGCTCCGGAAGCCTGTTGAAAAAGGGGTGTAACCACCCTTTTTGCCACCTTTAACCCCATTTTAAAATTATTCAAAAATTTGATTCTCATTATCAGTTCCCGGATTTTCCCGGCAACATTCTCCAATTCCTTACATTGTGCACAAACTAATACATTCAATGCCGCGTCATCCTACCAGGACGCAATTATACTTTTGGATGGAGAGAGACAAATGTAGGAGGTATAGGCCTTGGTCACAAACACAAGCAAAATGCTCCACAGAGGTTCAAACCCTTGACCTCAGAATTTAACGCCTGAATGTCAAACGCTGCAATAATTTTTATAGACTCATAAGATAAGAATATTCTCACAAAAGCAAATAACAGTAGGAGATTAACTTACTTTCTTTGTCTTTCGTTTTGTCTCATAGGTCTCTGATAATGCCTTCTTTTTTGTTAACACTTTCTTACTGAAGAGGATTTCAAATTCACTTGAGTCAATTTCTAGATCTTGCAACTTATTCCATAAACAGTTCTCTCTGGAAAACGAGAAACAATTGAGGTGAATATAAAAACACAAATAATAATAAGAGTTTGCAGGTTACTAAGAAACAATTAAGGCGAAAAAAAATTACAAATATTAATAACAGCAGCTTACAGGTTAGTATATGACTCATAGCATATTGTAAACCAAAGTGTAAAAAATGTTACTTTGATACTCAATGAAGAAATTTTCTCAGTAGCTTTTAATATTATCACAACACCTCCGTAATCCTCTGTGTAAACCACAACGACGATGGTGTTGTGGCAATGCGAAAAAAATGTTATTAAGGTAATGTTTTTGTACTTGAATTAGGTGCAAGTCATGTCACACATTTCAGAGTGTGAACTTACATGGGGTGTATCAAGGTGGCTAGCCAGGGTTGAGCCACCAGACATGACCCTTCTTCAGACATGACCTTTTCTATGTGAAGAAATTGGCAATCAGAAAGCATTGCTAGTTAATCCAGGACTGCGAATGCAAGCAAATCAATTTTTCAGGTCCTTTGGTGTTGTGGTCGCACATATCGTGCTTCCTTACAGGAATTTCTCTTTTCAATCACCATCTTTTGCGCTGACTGTCAAACCACTGGCTGCGAACACTCTGACGTGTTTACCCCGAGTTGCAAGTGTGAACGTGACAAAACGATAATAATAAAAATTTATAACAACAATAATGGTAGGCCAAACATTGCTATTAAATTCTCCCGAAGCAAACACCATCTGGATAGCATTGCAGTATGCGTAAGCTCAGTGGTCTACTGGTCAAGACCAAGTTGGTTATCTGGAGGTTGTGGCTTTGAACCCCACCTCAATCACTTGTGAAATTTTTCCCCACAAGTATTTGGGAATGTACAGAGCATTCAGTAATGATAACACATCAGGTAGGTAAAAAACATCATTCCTAATAATTATAATAACAATATTGTCAATAGTCATTTCTTATAGATCTCTTCTCATTATTATAATGTAATATACAGTAGTTGGATTATACCGAAGTCTCAATGCACTTGAGGTGTAGACTAGCTTGGACAGTAAAAACTTGTTTTTCTGCTCTGAGGGTCATTCTGTGTCTGAGCTACCCGGTACCAACTTCTCTTGTCTGTCCACAACAATAGCAATTCAATAGACATGCGCATTCCTATAAAAACCTCTCCCAGGGGATTTACTCAAATCATTCAACAGTAGAAGACTCACATCCTACCAGGTACCCATTTATACTCCTGAGTCTGCTCAGTCATCTTCAAGGTTCAACAACCCAACATTGTCACAGATTATCATCAATGAGGCAACACTATATCTTTACAATGATTAGACTATCAACTGCCTCCCACATCAATTTTGTCAGAATCATAGATTTTTCCCCAATTCTATTGAACTGTAGCCTTTATTTTAAGGTAGAAAGAAGTGGTCAATGTGTATTACATGCTGAAATGTGGTTGTATTAAATAACAGATCCAATTAAACACCACTTTTCACTGGCCCTGGATAAACAATCATTTATCATTATAATTATTTTTCTGATTAAGAAGACCAAAGCTACTATAGAACATGAAAAACTTGTTTCCTAAAGTGGTCTTTAATTACCTACCGGTATGTTCAAAATAGTATGTTATTATCTTTACTGTTATTTTTTTCCATTAACTGAATAAATATCATTGATCGACTGATCATCTTCGAAAACAACCTGTCAAACACATCTTGACAGTCTCCATGGTATTGCGTTGAGCGACTGTCAGTAGACATTTTGCTACGCTCGGCTTAACATAAAAAAATCCTTGTTAATCTAATAATCTAATCGTTGAATTCTTTTGTTCTTAACCAAAATTCACTGTACACAGTGTTTGATATTGAATTATTCAAAAAAAAAAAAAAAAAAAAAAAAAAAAATTTTACATTTTTTTTAAAGGGAAAAAAAAATATTCC
>NW_022712275.1:1220839-1252235 GCF_011630105.1 Anneissia japonica
CAGGAGGTGGAGGAGGAGGGGGAGGTGGTTGGGAAGCCTCTTGCTTCCCCTCAAACAGTTTAATATGATCATCCATAGCAGTTCTGTCAATACCAATTGTCTCTGTTTCAACTGATTTATCAACAAGTTCAACTTTATTCTTCTCATTCGCTCTTGCCTGCACAATTGATAAACGTGAGCCAATGATTCGGATGTCCTCTTTTAATGTATCTATCTCTGCAGTGTGTTCATCCCGTAATAATAATAATGTACTGTCCTGTTCTTCCTGCAAGAAAAAGTACAACAAAATAAAATATTTTCTAGTTGAGTAAATCTGGGTCTCTATACAATCGCTACAGCATTTTCACTGCAATCTTTGCACTGCGTAACTGACCCTGACACAATCGCGAATGCTCCCTGATTTAACTGACCAATCAGCGTTGCCAAAGGAGTCGGCGATAGCATGTAGTGATTTTTATGGAAAAAGAGCTTAAATTGAAAATGTACTAAAACAGAAGTGAATACAAGGTATGTTGACTTTCTGAGGCTTTTATCTTATAATATTTTGTTCTTTAACCCCTAAGCCATGATAGTAAGGCAAACAAACATGTGATCATATTTGCACTAAAAATATTCACATTTTGATTATGACTTGTTATGAATTCAGTTACAGTTAAACTAGAAATTGACACAATAAAGTCATAAATAATAATCATATAAAATACAACTTGATTTTTAGTGTAATCTGACATAGACTTTGTTCAAGTCAGACAATAGCTGCAGTGGCATATCCTGAAATAGGGGGCTGAAAGTAAGTGGGGGATCAATGATTATGTGAGGGATCAATGATTAAGTGAGGGGGAATTATACTGGCAAAATACGGTGCTATGAGGTGATTTTTATCTATTTGGGCATGATTTTTTGCTTTGAACATTTTCACTGAGGAGGGAGAGACTGGGAAAGGGGGGTCACAAGTATTTTTAGGGGGAGCATGCTGCCCCGCGCACCTCCTAGATACGCCACCGAAGAGTAGGGAAAGAACAAATTCCCGCAAACCGTTTCAGATATTCAACTATTCACTTGCAATCAATATTGATTTAATCAGAATACAGCTTATCACTTTACAGTACTTTATACTTTAGTATATTTCACTTAATAGCACTTCATTATTGATTCATTGACATGCCACATATTTCAAATTCATTTTGACAATAAAGTTGATTTGTATCTTTTATTCTTCTAGTAATATAATACATATAATTTAATGAAAGAAAATTAAATAAAATTTTACCCTAATTTTGTCAATAATGCTTTGATGTTCCTTCTTTAAGCCCATAATTATCTGTTGATGATCTAAAAAAAAAACAACACAAAAATAAAAATTACTAAATATCATGATAATAATATTGACAATTGATATTGAGATGAAAATTAAATAATGATAATTGTGAGGGTACAGATGAATAAAAATCTACAACAATACATTGTAAGTGATTTCAGGCATTCTGACACCTTTTAAATAAACTTATTACCTTTTTCTGAATATTTCAGTGAGCCAGATATGGCAGTATCAGAAGGCCTTGGTGGGGGCCACACCGATGAAAGTTTCCCAGGTGCGATGTTAAGAGGCTGAGACGGACTTGTTACCTGAACACCATGGTTCCAACAGTACATAGCATCCAACTGAAATCAATCAATCAATCAATCAATCATCAATGAATTGATAATGTTTACCATAAATGAATGGGAATGCAGTTTCAGCAAATATTATTTAATAAAATTCAATTAATGTATGACAATATTACATTTATTATTTTTTATCAGTTTAAAATCAAGTTTCTCTCTAAATTTTGTGAAATACTCCCGAACGTCCGATCATGCAAATGGGTCATGTTGCACATGGGTCATATTGACAGTGCGCTTATAATCTGTATTCATCTAGACGAGAAACGTGATGAAACAAAATTGGGGACACAAAAATTTCAAAAATTCATCACACACTCGGTTATCACCCTAATTTTTCAAAATTCTGCATATAGTATATTACAGTATAGTGTAGTATGGTATAGTGTACATATAAGAAAGAAGTTTTGACTAAAAACAATGACAATTTCCTATAGAAATAGAACTTCTAACCTTAATGACATGACTTCATAATGCCCTTGAAATATTACAGCAAGGAGAGGAGAGGGGGACTACAACCTAAGAGGTCTTAGGTCACTAAAACTTACTATCATTATCAAATGGAAGGGGAAGCAGGGGGAAGAAAATCAGTTAACCTAAAAGATATACCCTAGACACAATGATATATGGAAAGCTATAAAAAAAAAATAAGATCAATTACAGTGTTCATTTAAAATACAGTACTTGGAATAAAAAAAATGTATTTCCATAAAAAAATACTGTCACAAAAGTACAAACGCACAGGTTTGCATCCTTATTTTTTTGTGAGCTCGCAGAAGTGCATACGAAAAACACTTAGCACAAAAACATTATATAATTGTGAACAATTTTTACAGATGTTTGGGAATGGTGTTCACACACACGTCCCTCATCTATATGTAAACAGCACGCATTCCCTAGTTAAAGTAATAGATTTCTAAACACAAAATACAATGAAATTCACTTCAAAAAAATAAAGTTATAATTATATATACCTGGTTGTGAACTGTTTAAATACACGTCCATCGCGGATTGAAAATAGCGCACATTCCCATTCTCACTGAAACATGTGTGCATATTACATTATTTTGGAATAATACAACCTAGTGAAAACAATGCTGTATCTAATAGTAAAAATGACAAATGCAGACAGGCAATGAATAATAAATGAAAGGTTCATACACTAATTTTCCTAAAAGATTTCTTTCCCATTCATTAATTCATACGTTGCACATGACATGCAAGTATAAAAGCGGATTTTTTTTACTCACTTCACGGCACCATTGGGAGCAATGACTTCCATGTGGATTAACTTCGGAAAGCAAGGCTTTTTATTTTCCAACTTTTATGCTAAACTAACTTTAATTGTAATAGGAAAATATATTTCCATGTTGGAATTAGTTTAAAGTAAGGCTATTTATTTTGAATCTGTTATGCTAAAATAATCAAATTGTAACAGAAACTTCATTTCCACTTCAGATTAGTTTAGAATGATAGGCTATTTTAGTATAGGACTTTCATGCTAAATATTCTAATTTAATTCTGTAATAGAAAAGAGTTACCTTTCAGAGTAATGTTGCAATTTCATTTCAGTAGCTTTCAGTAACTTCTGCTTAATAATAATTTTGGTAATTCTACTTGGAATTATTGTAAAAAAACAGACACTATTCACAAAGACTTTCATGCTTAAAAACAAATTCAAACATTTTTGTAATATAATTTTCTTCTGCTTGGAATTAGTTTGGAATGAAAGGGTATTTATTTTCCACTTTTCAGCTTTACCTAATTCAATTTCTAATGGCACATTTATTTTTACTTAGTCAATTGGTTTGAAAGAGAAGACTTTTTTCTGCTAAAGTAGTTAACTCAATTCCATAGTCACTAACATTCTTCTTAAGAATATAATGTTACATATTTATTATATAAATATTAATAAATAATAATCATAATCATTGTCCTTTTTCTGTTAAAGGTATACTGTCTGATGTAAAATCTGTAAACCTCAAAATTTAATTTAAATAATCATTGAAAAAAATAATATAAGATAGGAACTTATAATGAGAAACAGAATCATAAATTTTAAGAATATCATGTTACATATTATTATATTAATATTATTCATAATCATTGTCCTTTTTCTGTTAAAGGTATAGTCTGATGTAAAATCTGTAGACAACCTCAAAATAAATAAATTTAAATAATCATTGAAAAAAATAATATAAGATAGGACCTTAATGAGAAACAGAACAGAAATTTACAGTTGTTTTTACAACACAATCAATGTTTACCAGTCAATGAAGTGTTTACCAGTCCATACACACAAACAATGAAATGGAATCATTTATCTGTTAATTAGATGGAAACTACTTTTTGTTCAAATTTCCAAAAGAAAGGTATTAAGAACTTTATAAAAAAAATACTAATACATTCAATTGTTTATTTTTTTTATAATTATTATTATTAGACACAGAAGCATAATGACTGTTAATCTACAATTGTACTCTATTTGTATACACAAACGATGTGGTGTATTATTTTGGATCAGTGGTAACACAGCAGGGGGGGGGGGTCCAGGATGCACATGACCCTCATCGGGAAAAAAAGCAAATAACTTTGTCTGGAAATATACAGTAGAGTATTCCATATCTAATTGCATATTCTTAAAATTTTCTCCACAGCCATGGTGGGGGCTGAGGTGGGTGTGGACCTTCAAACTTTAATTGAAGCCATTGGGACCCCCCACACCCCTTCAATAATTGATTTAACTTGTTGTGTTGTAAAATTTCGGCTAGTACAATCAAATCCTTATAAATGTGATGGTTATTGTTCAACTCCATACACTGTGACGTTGCATAATTTTATTTTGTTAAAGGAACAATAAATAGCTTTGATTTTTTATTGTGATTGCCTGGTACAGTATGTACCAGCACCTAAAGCTTTTATTAACATCATAATGTGATACGCTTGATTACTTGGTTACATTCAAATTTATTTTTACCTAGCATCATTTGTTGGTTCACTGGCTTGAACAATAATAGATTATGGTAAGAAAAATAATCATATGACGCTATTATCTTGTGAGTTTTCATCGAATATGGATCTTCTGGATCTAAGCACTAAACGAATCATTGAAATCAACAACTCTGATATTCATTTGTGTACGTGCTACGAATTGAGTACCGAGAATAAGGATAGCTATAATTCTGAAAGCAACTATTACAAGGAAAACAACAGTTTATCAAATTCTGGATATATGCACAACACTTATCCTTATGGAAGAGCACAGGAGACTGAATGGCTAAAACGACCATGTTATTCAAATACTGTCAATGATTTGTCTGTTACAAAGGAATTCCATCAGGAAAAGTCGACCAGTAGCTCACTGGATACAAGTGGGATAACTTTGCCTCTCGACCTATCTGTCAAGTACAAAAAAAAAGTCACCGTAGAACCTAGTCACAACGAATCAAACTTAACTCACCTATCAAAACTTCCTCGTGAAACAAGTGTTGCTGACATCAGTCAGTTCATGTCAAAAGATGAAATACATGCACAGGTACCAAGGAATCATAAAACATCACTTCAAAACAGAACGCAAGTAAATAAAAAGAGACAACGTAGGCATCATCGTGTACCTAACCACATTCATATGAAAATAATTGATGCTTTTGAAGACTGTAAACAACAATATTCAGCTGTGGCGGATGAGTATGGAATTAATCGATCAACTGCAGGCAGCATCATTCGCCGGCACAAACTGCGAAAATTGGAGCTGTACAAATCAAATCCAGAAATGTTTAACTATGCTTTGATGCCGCCGTCCATGTACTAAAAATCTACAGAAATTTGGAGATTTTCTGTTTACTGGGAGAAAATCATTCAATGGTCATTCTAAAAATTTTTTTAGAGATCTTTAACATACATTTGAAGTAGAGAGGACAAAATCTTCAATATCTCTAGTAACGTAAATTATGGTATCCTTGTACTTTTGCTAGAACAAAGGGGAGCCAATCGAACTGGGAACGACTATTCTTCTGACATACCGTAGTGCATTAAGATAGCAACACTAAAGTTAAAGGTTAGGATTAACTTGGATTTATGTAAAATTGTTGGAATAATAATAACCATGGCCGATATAATTTACCACCAGAAAATCTCAAGATTTTCTGGTGGTAGCAAGCCATCCAAGCCATGTTGCAACTAGAATATTGAATGGTTTCAAATTTGACATGGTAAAAAGTATAAATACTTAAAGCGCGACTACTCAGGCGACGGATCCAAATAGTTTGTCTGTTAAAATCAACCAAGAAACAAAAGAATGCTCATAAGTTAATAAATTTTAATGACACACAGAAAAAATAGTTTTTGCTGATTTGCAAAATATTTATCGTAGATCCTTGGAGATAAGCCAATCTTGGGTATAAGCCCATGCTCAATCTTACATACCAGTATTTTCTTTGGGAAAAGGTCAGGGTATGAGTTGAATAAGTAGCTCTGTAGGGTGGACTTAAACTACGGTAATATGAAAATCAGTAAATTTATTACCAGCCATTTTATGAGTTTATGAAAATTATAGAGGAACAGCATTATATTTCTTGTAATTTTCAATTACCAGTGAATGAGGTACAGTGCACCCTGCAATTCGAGACCCCTTCAAATTCCGAGACACCTCTAATTCGTGACCAATTTTCCGAAGACCCTGATAACAATCTTTAACATTTTAACACAAAGTTAGCCCTCTAATTTCATGCATTTTCATATATGACTGAATAAATCGAACCTTGAACCTTGAACCTAATTGGAGACAAAAACCAAGACCACTCAAAATTTTCAGGGCCCAAAGATTATCTTGAATTGGAGGGCGAACTATACTTATATACACTGTAAGCATTTATTAGTTCAGGTATTGTATTTTTGAAACCTAAATTCTCTTGTTATAATACTGATATTTATGTAGCCAAAATATACTCCAGCATATGTTAAAGAAAAATGTATAGGTAAATGAAATATGTAAATATATAGATATTATATACTGCATCTCATTCACAATGTAAATGATAATAAAGTGTCTGTATCTGTATTATTACCTGTTTCATTCTAATTTCCACTCCATTGTTCAAGTTTTGAATTTGGGACAAAACAACAAAAACAGACAAGAAAAAATAAAAATTTTAAATAATTCTTGAAGTTAAAATTCTATGACCTAAAATTTGAAAAAGTTCTAATGTATAGATCCAAGAATAACTGAAAATTAAATTGTATAATTCTTTACTTCGAAAATACACGTATTTTAACTATTCCTATTACGGCTTCTTTATATGGTGAGTGAATAAGTGGCTGAACAAGTCACTGGGCATGCATTTTAGTAATCGATACGAGTGTCATGAAAGAGACCGATGGGGCCAATTCACTACAAAGTAACTATATCCTCATTATTTCCAGGACTACTTTGGACTGGGTACCCAAGTTTGCGAATTTAACGCTAGATACTAAAAGTTTTTCTTTAATTAACAGATTAAAATTTGGTCTGATTTCCTGACCAGCCAATGTGTGAATTCTCTGATATCCTAACCAGTGATGTGATAACATTAAAAGTTAAGCATTTTGCGTTTCTTACTAGTTTAATGGAAAGGTATAAACATTAATGACAACAATACATTGTGTCTGCAGTGAAAATGTATTCACATAGCATGACCATATTATGATGATACAAAATAAACACGAAATATAGATGGACATACATTAGCTAAAAATAAAATACATAAAAGCTAAAAATAATGTGTCTGCCGATGTGATTTATCGCAGTGCATCCTACCATGACACCAAGAGCGGTAGTTTGTAGGCTTTTGTAAATTCCTGACTGAATAAACATTTAAAAATATATTTCAATCAATTCAAATAAAAAGAAGCTGCTTACATACAGTAGCTTGATTTTGTGAGAAAGTTAAAAAAAAGTGTCAACAATTCAAAACTAAAATCATTTAATTTGCAGTGAAGCAGAACTGAAATAATATATTCACAGTGAATGCCCAAAATAATAATTGATCTCGCAACAATATATTGAAAAATCTAAATAATACAGTATAAATTTTAAAATATCCAACAAAAACATGAATGACAACAAAAGTTCTAAAACTGTCATATATTAAGTGAAGCAGATCTGAAATGTATATCTAAAAATCTGAACAATACAGTTGACCTAATTGGAAATTTTAAAAAAATAAACGTGTATGGGTACATGCACAGATTTTTCCAGAATAGGTTTTTGAGGGCATCATATACCGTAATGCACTTCACTCACAAAGAATGGGACAGTACATTGGCCTACTGAATGACAAAAACAAGTTTTTGCAATGACGTTTAAAGGTGTTTCTTCCTGAGACAGAAGCTAATGCTGTCTGTTTTGAAACTTTTGAAACTTACTAATTTTCAGGACATTTCCCCCCGTCTGGACCCTCTTCGTCCCATGTCACGATGAGGCCATCGGTCTAATAATAATAATTTGCGTATCCAAATAATGCTATTTTGATTGCTAAACCCTAATATTGTGGTTTAAAAGCATAGGGGTCCAGGGGACGAGAACCATAATCAACAAAAACATGCGTGATGACAATCAGGTAATAAAGTTTCATGAATTCAGTGAAGCAGCTGAAATGTGTCTAAAAATCTGAACAATATAGTAATTTGACCCTAACTGAAAGTTAGGTCAACTCACTGTTTTTGCAATAACGTTTAACTGGTGTTTTCTTCATGAGACAGAAGCTAATGTTTTCTGTTTTGAAACTTTATAAACTTAATAATTTTCAGAACAATTTCCCCCCGTTGGACAAGCCTGAACCCTCTTCGTCCCACATCACGATGAGACCATCGGTCAATAATGATAATTTGCATATCGAAATAATGTTATTCTGATTGCCATTTTCCTAATATTTTGGTCTAAAAACACAAGGGGGAGCTGAGAACCACGCTTTTAAAGAATGGTCCCAGTTTTCAAGTTTCATGTGAAAAATGACATCTGATTTGTCCAAATATAGGCATGATGATATCATATCACTCACATATATTTGCAAATCACAGGTTGTCAATTATAATCATTCTGATACCAAGAATAATAATAATCATTTTGTTTACATTCATTTATTTTATAATCAATATAATACAAACCAATAACATAGATTGTAAAAAATAAAATATGAAATGTTGGCCATGGGTAACTTATATAAAATGCATTTCTAGCTATACCCAATGATGATAATTATTACAAAAATGTTTTTTTTCTTTATAAAAAAAAAAAATCAACTTTTTTTTGTTTGTTCACTTTATTAGGAATATTTCGTATCCAGTCTGGATATGTCAGCTGACGATGTTATGCCGTGGTGTCATCTGTATATGGCGCCCTCACCATTGAATAACATAATAGTTGACATACCTGCTTGAGAAAGCATCCAAAGTGGATGCGAAACGTCACTAAAATAAGTGAATAAACTAACAATTTTGATTTTTCATAAAGAAAAAAATAACATTTTATTACAACAAATGAATCCTTATGAATTTCTACAACAATAATTCTTATAATTTTGATTAATAATTATATCCCAAAATATGATAATGATGATAACCATATTCAATATGCTCCGATAATAAATGTAAAAAATATGCTTTTCCCAAAAAAATGTAAAAAATATGCTTTTCCCAAAAAAAACCAAAAACAGACATGTTAATACACTGAACAGTATTTTTAATCAGCTACGAGTCTAGAAAAATTCAAACATACAACCTCCAGAGTTACCAGCCTGGCACTGTAACATGTGACCACCAAGCTTGTCCTCAAATTAATTAAAACCCAACGTAATAACAGAGGAATTTAAATGTCATACATGTAGAAAAAAGTTTAATTATACCAACAGAAATTATGCTAATAAAGATACTGTAATTTAAATACTGTATTGCATAAATTCTCAATGTTTATTGAAAATTTTAATGTTTCCATAAATAATAGCTTGTAGAGGTTATAATATTGTAAATTTTATTGTACTGTTTTATGTTCCAGGGGATGCGGCCACCACCTGTGGTGTTATGGCGCAGCCCCCGCACCGTTTGTGCCAATAAAATGAATGAAACGAAATATGGCGATAATATCATTGTCTGTGAAAAGGGGTACAGTATCTTGTTCCTACTTGTTATATTGTTGGTCCTTAGTATAATCTTTGATCAGTACAAAAATGTCCAGTATAATATGATCCCCACTTTCTCTATCACAGGCATTAGGCTGCCAAATATTTGGAACAAGCCCTAATGCTCTGTGTACACTATCAAATTTTCTTTGACAAAAAACTGTTGTATGCCCATATAGTCATGATATGCCTATATATGGTCATGATATGATGTAATAATGACTATATTTAGGCATGTCACATGTTGTTATTTGCCCATATATGGGCATGATGATTTTGAACAGTTCACATTCATTCATGTTGCCTCTTTTAACTGGTGATGTGCTTTTTTTTCTGATGATTTTAATTTTTTTTAAATAAAATTTATAAGTTGTATTTGAAAAGAGCTTGGTCTATGGTAATGCTAATGATGCATTCTCTTGTGGTGACACTATTCCCCCTTTCTTTGTAACCATGAAAAATGAAAATAAGTAATTAGTGAGTAAATGTAAATGTAAATAATGAAATAACAATAAATATTATAATAAACATACAGCCCAAATATATAAATATTCAGACCAAGCTCTGGATAAAAAAAAAATGTTTAATATGTTGTACAACCAATTTTTATAAGACACAAAAAGGATGTTTGATCAAAAAATCTCAGGAACGAATAATGAGATACAGATTTTTGAATATTTAAAAAACGGGGAATGGGGGAAGGTGAAAAAAAATGGTTGTTAAGCCCTTTTTTCCGTTTTTAAATATTCAAATATCTATGTCTTATTAACCATTCCCAAGTTTTTTGTCAAACATCCTTTTTTGCGTACTGGAAAAATCAGGTCTACAGCATACCAAAAATTGTTTTTTCCTCTGTAGCCTGACTGAGCTCCTTCCCTTACCTCATCCTTTGAAGATTCTGACAGCTCATCACACTAAAACATTAATTAAGTACAAGAAATAATGTATATAGCAGCACAAATTATAAATCCTAAATAAGCCTCTCTACTATTACTGGTGCCTGTTTTTCGAATGAGCGTTTCTTCCTATTGTTTTAAAATAAATCTCGGACAGAGATACAGTTAATACTTTCATCAACTGGTGAATTGACATTGTCAACTTGATGTGATGAACAATGTGTCATTATTGATTGGTATCAGCTTGTATTGATGACTAAGCCACAGAATTTAATGCATGACTGCACACTGGTATTTGGCTAATGTAGCAAATTCTATCATATTTCATGGCTAAAATTTTTTATCATATATACAGTTAATCCCTTCGACCTAAAGATTAAAATAATATTCTGTCCAACAACATGTCTGTCCTCATTCGGAATATATGATTTATACATAGTTACATAGCAACATTTTGAATTAAGCAAAATTTGTTAATGTACTTAGGTAACTTCGCTTTATAATTAATTTAAAAATATGGTAATGTCAATAGAATATCTAAACCATTATTGGTTAAGTTATACTATTTCAATGCATTACCACCCATTGTTATTTGCATATGACTATGTATACATACACAATTAATTATATTCTCTCATAAGAAAACTAAATATTGCAATCTAACTCAGTGTTTTTTTATTTTTATTTATTTGTTTTTTTTATTTATTTTATTTTATATATAAAATGATAAAATTTTTTACATTCTGCATTTGGTAAATGCAACTGTGAGCAGCTTTATGACATAAAATTGTGTCTTAAAATATATTACTATTATATTAATTTACTCTAGGTCAGGGGTTCTCAACTGGCATCCCACAGGCCATCTCCAGCCCGCAAGTGCATGTTATGCGGCCTGCTGGAACAAGCCGAAAATAATAAATATATGTTAGGCTTTGGCCTAAATTTCTAAATTATTAATGTTTTTTGTCTAAAACATAAACATTTCTTGGGGCATGTCCCTGGACCAACTAGGGTAGTGTTTTCTCAATCCGTCCCACTTTTGGCCCCCACCCCCTTTCGGACATCTCTGGATCCGCCCCTGCACATGCCCATATTTAGTCATGATGTGCCTATATATGGTCATGATGTGATGTCATCATGACATTTGTCTATTTTTCTTTTTCATTTCCAGACAATTGGCACCTTTAGCACATTTTCATGTGAGTTTGCAACAAGCCCTGCAATGATCCTGCTAATCTCAATCGGCAGATGGCCAACAAGCTTACTGTAAACCACCACCGCCACCACCACCAACTTCATCTGCTGTTGAAACTCACAGAATTCTTGTCACGAGCCATGCTGTTTGGATCGAATGTCTCCTTTATTTTTTTCATTCAAAAATCGCCCATTGAATTTTCCAAGTTCCCAGAAAAACCCCTCCATTTTCATATACTTCCATAAGCGCCCCCTCAATTTCCACTGTTTTCATAAGCGTTCTGTTTGAATAATCGCCCTTTTTGAATAAACACCCCTCAAAAAATGCAAAAAATATAATATTTTAAGTGCCTGAGCACTTATTCACACGAGTACAGTACTTTTTTATTTTGTTGGAAATCAATTAAAAGATACTATCATCCACAAACTCAATTTACAACTCCTAAAAATGGAAATATAACTTTGAATTACTCATTTCACAAAATCACAAATGTTATCAAATCTTTTAATAAGTCAAAGATTTTTAAAAATCAATGATATATTATTATATATATTTACTATAGATGAATGCCTATATTTGCTGCCAGAAATTTATGTGTTATGTGAGATAGACAGATTAAATTTAAGAGAAAAAGGTGTAATAATTTTCAGCTGAAAGCCAAATTTATTGAAACGAACGAAACACTTTCAAGTTGTTAAACCTGAAGTACAGGTGTTTTGATAGTTATTATTTAATATGAAACAACACATTACAAAAGTAAACGGACACACATGCCACACTTTAATTGAACTTTTGATTACTGTAATTTAATTTCCTTTGTCGTCGCTTGTACTAAGTAATGTTTTCACGATCTGAAGAGATAATGCGACCCTTCAAAATTTGCCCACGACCCATAGGTTGTGGCACAGTGTATTATGGAAATGTGTAGTTATTTCACATACAAATACACTAATTATAAAAAAACTTTCTCATATCTCATAAATTATGTAGAACTATTACATTTATTTTAATGTTTCATAGTCTTGAATAATTATAAATAATTTATTAATGACATAATCAAATATATCTAAAGAATTTTGAGTTTAATCTTTATGATTGATGGAAGAAATCTAATATTAGGAACGACTAATATAATATAATGGATGGAATGATTAAATTGCAAAATGAGTAAAATAATCGGAACTGACTGTATAATCAATAGCTGATTCAATTAATTAATTATTCATGATTTTGAAAATCACATAAAATGTTTATTTCGTAAATGGGTCCATCCAGGTAAGTATCTCACTCATAGACCAACAGTATCACTTCTGATTTGTGTGATTTTAGTTGCTTTGATTATGTATCAATATTTTGGGTAAAGGTCTATAAATTGCTGCGTCACTGCGCTGAATAACAAAATATATGCACTGACAAAATTTCTAAATTAAAATTAGATGACAACATAGAATTACATAATATTTTCATTGATACAAACAATTTTGGGCTGTCCATTGTTGTTACTTAGCAGAAAATTTGAGAATATATTTGACAAGATTTTCAAAAGATACCAAAAGAGAATTCCATTATCTAGCTACTATATACGGTTTATCTCTGTTTATCAATTTAATTTTAGATTTGTATTTTTCTTTTCTGCATGTTAAAGTTTTATATTGTTTAAAGGGGAAGGGGGCATGATTGCATTATTTAGGAAGAGAACAGAAAAGAAGGGTACTTAATATTTTGTTTAGTTAAAGATTAGTAGTCTATTTTGGGGTAAATTTGAATTATCAGGGAAGAAGGAGGAAGAAAGAAGGGATTAATTTAAGCTGTTTTGAGTTGGATAAATTTTTAGTTGTTTTAGTAAGGTGTTGTATCTTGTAACCATTTGTTTTCAAGATTTGTGTTTTGGATGCACCTTTATCAGTGCCACTAATGTAAAATATTGTATCATTATACGGGCATGTGACTCTACACAACAACTGTAGAGTGATTCTTAGACATTCTTCTATTAAGTAATTAATGAGAGGCCCGAATTTCAAAGTTATATTTATTGCACTATCATAAAAGTTAGTGGAATTGGATTCATGCAGTGAGTGCCTGGCTTTAAAAGTATATAAAATGTTTTCATTTGGATTATTACCAACTGCGGAGTGAAGCCTTGTTTTTCTAAGGTCACTACTAAAAATGAATTTAGTATATATTACTATATATCATAATTACTGGTATATTATGCAATGTACATTGGTAAATGATACCGTTTAATTACACTACTTAACCTTTGAAGTACTGGTACAGATATTACAGCAATTAGAAAACCGGAAAAGAAGTATTACTACCTTCAAGTCAATTCACTTTTATTAGTTAATGAGTCATAAGTTCATAATGTAGTAATATCTCCTTAACCTGCACACAATACAATAGATAATTTAAATTTCATGTGGTTTTTCCATCACCATTTGTATAGTAGTTAAAGTTAGTCAAAAGGGGACAGATTGGGAATTGTTGCAGTACTCAATTGAAAAATTTGTATGGCGGAAAAAACTGATTCATTAAACATATTGTGGAATTTTTAGAAGACATTTTTATGATAGTGGTCAATTTTGACATCTTATAGCATTACATTTCATGCAAAAAAACCAGACGCAAAGGAGGAAGTGCGAACGTTCGCAGTGTGACCCAGAGCCAACAAAAAATACTAACCGTGAAGGGAACCGTCGTTTTGATTCGGCCGTAGTTAAGATGGCCAATGGGCAGATATAATAAGTGGGAATGGGCTTTAAGTCTCATTAAATGAGACTTATTTCATTATATTTTTTAGAATTTTCCAAGATTTTCCCACATTATTTAATATGCAGTAATAAAGTAGGCCTATAAAAACAACTAGGAATTCCCTAGTCTTTAGCTTTTGGTCACATTTGACCTAACAAACACAAAGGTTTTTCCGCACTCTACACACCTCCAAAGCCTTTCATACAATAAACACAATAGTAATCCATTACTGTACTTAAAAAAGATTGCCTTCGGTTTAAAATATATAAATTCCTGTGCAGTATTAATTGCCCATAACAACCCCTTTAAATAGTGTCTGTTGAATACAGTTTTCAATCAATCAATCACTGATGACTGTGTTGCACCAAATTCCAAAATGAATTTCTGCTTGGTGGCATATTTAGGACAGTGACAAAAACTTTTAAAATAGTCCAATAATTTAAAGTTTGAAAAAAATTAGTATAATATAGACTAGATGTTTAAAAAAGGGTATGATGTCTGCATTCAAAATTTTATGACGTTATGGTGTGTCTACTACAAATTATAGGCCTTTGTAGGTAATTACCACAACAACAAAAAAAACCAATGACCGAATATTTTTCCTGATTTCTGAATGAATACTAATTCTACAACATTTTTCCAAAAAACTATATTACCAAGAGTTGACTGTAATAACTTTACACCTAGCCAAATATACCCTTATTTCAGTAGCTTGTTCTGGAATTAATAAATGGAATTACCCTGAAATTACTATTAATAATAATATACTGTATAACAATATTGTTAAATAGGCCAATTTCAATAGTTATAGGAGTAGAACAAATGTAATGCAATACCTTAATTAGTTAAAACCACCAATACCTAACATCCACACAAACACAGTTTGAAGAATTGCATTTCATGCAAACCTATTTATTTCAACATTGATTTTCACCTTTAAAAATACAGAACTATTTGAATCTTTTATAATTTAAAAACTGTGAAAAAATGGGAAAATCTGGAAGAGTGGCAAAATTTGCCAGAACTGGGATTAGAACTTCATGGTCTCCAGTCTGATGGATGAGCAGAAGGCATTGAAAAATGTTTCTATCATGACATAAACAACATAACAATAGGGGTACCTCAACTGCCATCTTCCCCCTCCCCCTCCCACCCCTGAAAATTTAATTTGAGCAATAATAACATTCAAGTATTACACTTAATAATGTAATACTGCCACTGTACAAATGCCTAAAGTATTATCTCGCTAATTATTCCAGCTACTTTCCTATCATAACTTCCTCATCAGGCTTATTCCCTATGTTAATACCCCATGAATACAAGGCTATTCGGAATACTTGTACAGTATAAGGGACAGTCATGTTTTGGACAGTCCTATAAGTATAAGGGATAGTTCTATTAATTATGTAATTTCAATTCATAACTACTCATGTAAAAATAAAACTCGGTAAAATAGTTGGATCAATTGATACTATGCATACCCTGTTGACAACAGGGGGAAATCCAGAGATGTCTGAAAGGGGGACCAAAAGTGGGGCCGATTGAGATAACACTACCCTAGGAATTTTTGTTTTCCAAATGCCCGAAAATATCCTCTGCGTCGTTTTGGGTGATCAATTATTTCTTTTTCGTTTTTTCTTTTTCCCTTTCTTTTCTTTTTTTTTTACATTCCAAAAAGGGGTCGAGTCCGGCCCAGCACTCCCTAAATCCGCCCTTGGACAATACATTTACATTTATTTTTCTCAAAAACATTTTTCACATTATCGACAGGAAATGCTATAGCCACTTCGGTCTACTTTTTTAGAACCAAGAAATCTACTCTATTGTCAAATTTTCAGAACCATTATCTACAGCTCATAAAATTTTTGGCAGGTAAATCCGCACGTCCTATGAAAACAATGTATGTCAAAATAATGAGTGTGTGCTACTGACAGATATAGAAATAAAAAAAAAAGAAAGAAGAATGCTAACTTGAAAAGAGAGAACTAAAACCGTTTCATAACAATCATTTTAAAGATTTTTTTCAGGGTTAAAAGTTGAAAAGTATTTACAAGATTGAAATAGAAGAACAATAACTTGAAAAGAGAGGACTAAAACTGGTACATATCATTCATTATCGAGCTGGTTTTCAGGGTTAAAAGTTGAAAAGTATTTACAAGAATAAAATAGAAGAACGCTAACTTGAAAAGAGAGGAATGAAACTGGTACATAACATTCATTATTGAGATGGTTTTCAGGGTTAAACGTTGAAAAGTATTTACAAGAACAAAGTATTTCCCACAACAGGTTTCTGTCCCATTTTATTCCAACCTGATTAACTACAATAAACATTGCATAGTTACACAATGGAATAAATACCATAAATAACATTTTTTAGCCACCTTCTATGGGAATGTAGAACCAATCTGTTCATTTCCTTGTAAACATTTTTTTTCTTTGTTGCTTTTTTCTTTTCTATTATACTAATAATAGTGTAGCTTCATCAAACAAGATGTTCATGGCGCTTGATATGTCAATCAATGACTTGCTTCGCCCTTAAGGTCCCTTCGTGTCTGTGCTACCAGGTTACCCAGAACCAGCAATTCTCGTCATCCGCCACAGGGAGTGTCTGTACCAGTACACCGGGGTATCCCCCTACTCATCTCGAATGAAAGAATGGGTTCTTAATAGTGCACAGGAGCCATTGTATACACTGGGCCTATGGTTTATAGTCCTTATCTGAAAAGACTTGTTCTACTACCAAAACCATAAGCGAGTGTGCTGTTTGAACCAGCACCGATATTAGGGCTGTAGGTTGCAGCGCCCCTGCTAAACGCTCGGCTATTCAACTCACCTATGACCAATAAATTCAATATTTTAGTTAAATTAAATTATTAGCTTTTAATTAAAAATAAAACGAGAAAATATATTCCTTCCCAATTTCATAAAAAGATGTTGAAAGGGGAACGTTCTTCAATTGCCTACCCTAAATTCACCACCGAGTCACAAACTTGAGCACCAATGGTTGAAGGTACAGTATACATTATAAATCTATCAATAACTTACCATGAATGTGCTAGCCCCAGTATCTGCCTCAAGAGGTCGTAGCACCCCAATATCCAGAAGGCTATTGCACAGCGTAGTAGATGCTTGGCGCACATCAGCCTCTGTGGACGGCGACTGGGGCACCTGATCAGTCACTGACGAACACAGCCAGTCCAGCAACCGTTTTCCTGTGAAAATTTCACGTCCACGAAAATCATTTATTATGGCAGTTTGAAGCTTATGAAAGGAACCCTGTCGTTTCAAACGATACATTCTCATAGAGTCGATGATCACACGGTCCCAAACTTAAAAACTGGTACCACTAGGGCCAATCGCTAAACTATTATGGCCCTGAAACTGAAAATTCTCAAAAGATAATATAATAATATAGGAATTTACAAAGTAAACAATTTGCTTTTGACATCACTATGTTTTGATTGTTAGGGGTTTTCAGTGTCATTACCCAAACACAAATAATTAGAGGCATTTGGTTTAGCATTGTAAACACTGCATTCTGTTATCACAAAGCAAATAGTATTTTAACACAATTAGGGTTTCCTCATCCCATGGATTCGTAACTGATACAACAAACATAAAAATATAAAAAAATATTAAAAACAAAATATGTATATATATCTTTATTATTAAATACACATTAGCATCATTTGTATTTATTCTTTTAAAATCTTTGATAATCACTTTTTCTTTCAATCACAAATGTTTTCATTAATTTAGTTAACCTGTTTCGATACTCAAATTTGATCCTACTATCTCACTTTATATTGTCTTTTAATTTTCTAGTCTACTTATCAAAAACATTTTAAGCCTGTAAATTATCGATTGTAAAAACCCTTGTTTTATACTGACATTTTTAATGTTCTTCCTAATGTTTTTATTAGTTAAATTGTATAAATTTTAGCTCATTTTTGTATATATTTTCCAATTAGGATGGACGTATTGACTGTTAATTTCATATCTTTATCTTTTATATTACATATATTTTGATTGCAATTACTGTACCAGTTCAGTGCTTGCACTGAAAGTGCAATGTCAATAAACCTTGAATTGAATAGAATTCAATCACAAATGCTTTCAATAATTTAGTTAAAAGTTTTAGTTTCAATACTCAAATTTGATCCTACTATCTCACTTTATATTGTTGAGTTCTCTAGTCTATTAATCGAAAACATTTTAAGCCTGAAAATTATCGATTGTAAAAACCTTTGTTTTATACTGACATTTTTAATGTTCTCCCTAATGTTTTTATTAG
The DNA here is from genome assembly GCF_011630105.1 of Anneissia japonica. Classification (NCBI taxonomy): domain Eukaryota; kingdom Metazoa; phylum Echinodermata; class Crinoidea; order Comatulida; family Comatulidae; genus Anneissia; species Anneissia japonica. The sequence continues at coordinate 1,239,791 of NW_022712275.1, forward strand.
TTAAATTGTATTTACCTCATTTTTGTATATATTTGCCAATTAGGATGGACGTATTGACTGTTAATTTCATATCTTTACCTTTATATTATATGTATTTTGATTGCAATTACTGTACCAGTTCAGTGCTTGCACTGAAAGTGCAATATTAATAAACCTTGAATTGAATAGAATTTCAATGTAATTTATTCTTCAATATACATGTACAGTATACATATCACTCATTCTTTATAACTGCTGTATTAATTATTTTTTTTACCTATCCCTAATTATTTTAAACTAATGTTCATTCATTTATTTACACTATCAAACTAACTCACATTTCAACAAATACTCACTACTTTAGGTCATTATTGACACATTAAAATTATTGCTCATTTTTCCATTCATTAATTATTCTACTAATCTATCATGTTTGAAAAATCAGTCGTTTTTCTATCCATTAATCACTTTGCAAAACGTAACACTTAGTTTTTTTTAAACAATCACTCAATCTACTTATTAGACTTGTTATAACGATGGTAACACAAGCCAGTGATGGTATTGCCTTCCACTAAGCCCACTAATCTTCAGCTGAGCGGTTGGCTGAGAGGTATTGTTTGTGCTTCTTTTTGTGGAGACCCTGGTTCAAACCCGGCCAGCAGTTTTAATTCGCTTGGCTACTCAAACCACCCTCATATTTGACAGTTTGACGGGTTAAGGAAAATGTCTGTATCCGTATGTGTCTGTAATGTTCTAGTTTAGTCGGGTGGTGCTGCATTGTAGCTGCCTTGGATCCCCAGGGGCCCAGCGCAATTAGAATGAGGACCAATAAAGAATTATTATCATTATTATTATTAATTATTAATCAACTTTAGATTATAGAAGCAAACTACATTATTAAAGTCAAAACATCAAAATGCAAACAATAATAAAAAATATCTGTATCATCCAAGATTTCAATAAAAATATATTTTAAAAATACTTAAAATACCAAACCTCATAAATCAAATTATTAAAGATATAAAAACTGAAGGTGATGCATTATTTTAAAAATATTTATTACAATTTAATGATTTTGTACTTTGGCTGAAATAAGATTATCATTACTTCGCATTTTTAATAGATGAAGTGATTATTACACCGATCATGTTACTTATTTCATGAATAAAAAGAATGAATTGCATTGATTGATGCTTCATAATTGACAACTAAAAGAACAGAGCTTTAGATATTAAGGTAAAAACTCTTTGATAGTATGGGAGCACACCCTGATAGATTGTGTGGAACTAAAAGCAAAGAGATATATAATAATATAGAGCAAGATCTTTCTTTTTAAAATTATTAACATTTATTATTATTACAAGATTTAATTTAAATAGTAATTTTAACTAGTTAAATGTTTGAATCAAAATAAAATATAATAAAGAATCAAGAACAATATAAATCAATTTTTTAATGGAGAATGTGCTAAAATATTACTGTTGAAAACTTTTAATAAAAAATATAACATCAAGCACTATACAAAAATACCAATGTAATAAATTATTATAATTAATATTAGTAATATTGATATTGTTTTTAAATAATAATATAAAAAAACATAAACGTATTTTACTCACCAGCAAAATTTTCCTGGTCCTTGCAGAGGGCTTTGAAGTTCAAAAGTGACAATTTCTGTTTCTCTGCAAATCCCTCGAGGCCACTGCTATTTGCACTCAGAGCTGACTCAAGAGATTTTGAAACTCTCAGAGGCATATGATCATTTGACAGCTCAGGTGACAGCAGTCGTGATGCCGATGATCGAGTTAAACGCTCCTCGGTGCGTTTTCTAGAAAATCTACGCATAGTTGTTGCATCCCTTGAATACGGTTTTGCCGTGAATTTAAAGAGATTCAAAGTCTGTGGACGTTTACGAACTAATGAGGACCCGCCTTGAACATCCAGAAATGATATATCTGGCATAGATAAAGCAGACCTCATTTTGTCATCGTCACTATTGTCTGCATCTGCTAAGGGAAGACTCTGTCCAAGATTGTCAACTTCAGGTTCTCTACCTTCACTAAATGTTCTACTAAACTTTGGTTTTGGGTTAGAAGTTTGTACATCATCACAAGACATCATTCGCTTTAATTGAGGATCACCAATACTTTTTAACTTTTCTTTCAGGCTTTTGCCAGCAGATGTTTTCTTCCTCTTACCACCATGTTTGGCAAGGGAAGGCATTGTAGCGTAACCTGAAAACGGTGTGCTTTCTGGACTAATCCCTACCTGTACATTTGGAACCACAAATTGACCACCATTTTGAGTAGCTTTTTTCGAGAAATTTGTGTCGCAATCAAAGAAGACATCCGAGTCTGGTGATTGATCAGCATCCATATCAAGATTAAAAGGCTGGAGTCTGATCACATTATTAGAATGAGAAAGAGATTGACCATTTTGGGCATCCACACCATTCTTAATGTTTGAATCGACTCCTCCAACAACATCTCCAAAAGTATGGTACTTCATTTGATAATAAGGCACTGGACTTTTCAAGGATTCATCTTTTGTCAGTGACTGCAGATCTGCCTCAGACAAAGTTGGCAGAGACTGCTTCCAGAAAGAAAAGTCATCAAAAGACTCATCATTTTCAGTCTTATCTGCATCATGCTGAAGCAGGTCATCCAGCAACATCTCGGCAACGGACTTGTCTAGTGACGGATCATTTCCATTGGATTCTGCCATGAGTCCATCTCCGTTGTTCATGGCAATCTGTATGTCATCTGTTGCAAGACCATCATCATGGTTCTCATCAGGTGCGTTACCATTAGTCTGATCTTTGATCCCAGTCGAGCAGGAGTTATTTCTATTTTTACCACCAAAAAAGTCAAACTGTGGAACAGCAGATATATCAGAAGTTAACTCGGATTTTTCTACGTTGTTAGAAGCATATTGCTGATGGTTAGTAGCGGGTGTAACAAGTGCACTAGTGTTAAAATTGTCATTTGATTGAAAAACTTTGTTATGGTGATCAGTTAATATAACCTCCTCTATCTGAGGATTTGAAGTATTAATATCTGTGTTCTCAAGCCCACCATGCATGTGCATGCCAGATGTATGTGTTGAACCATCCACCTGGTTATTTTTCTTATTAGTGTCAACAGTACCCAAAAGCTCCTTTCCTATTTCAACTGAAGCATTAGTTTTTTCAAGTATATTAACTTCATTAACTTTCTCAGATACATTTGAATAATGGACATCTGTGCTCACCTGTTCATGGTGCACCTGGATAGTTTGTTTTGAACTAACCACCTTGGTATCATTCTTATTACTGTCACTGTTACTAGCATTATATTCTTTTCCTATTTCAACTGAATTGTTAGTATTAGTATTCCCAAGCATTTTAACACCAGCTACATTCGAATCAAAATTGCTACTTACACTGGGACCATCTACACAGTCTACAATGACATGTCTGTAATCCTTCACACTGCGATTAGGTTTAGTGTCACTCGTCTTTGGCAATTTACTTTTCTTGCCATCTGCTGTTTTTGTGTTTTTATGCTTACCAACTGGTTCAAATTCCAAACCGCTGTCGAAAGTCACATATTCTATCGTCGCAATGCTTGATTTATTTGAATATTCTGTCGAGCCCTTCTGAGCCACGCTCAATGGGACTCTTTTTAATTCACCGGAATTCCGATTAGCTGACATGCTCAGTTTTGTTTTTTCAGATGAGGCACTCTGTTTTGATTTTGCTTCCAGTCCTTTTGTTAGTTCACTGGTAACCCCACCAGCACATATATTTGCTGTGGCTTTTTGTTCATTGTGCAGACGCCGTTTGCTTTTATGAGACAAGTCATGGTGGTGTCCTTTGCTTTTAAAGCGCCCACCAGACCTTGTCAGACTATGACGAAGGCTTCCACCTTTAGTCCGAGGGATTTTCTCATCATCTCCAGATCGTCCATGCATGGACGAGTGACCTGACGATGGTTTCCCACCTTCTTTGCTTTGCGTTTCTCCCATTGTGATTAGTAATCAAAGCAACCAAACATTTTCAAATGGAAATTAATTATTAATTAATGTCTGCCCTCATACAGAATATTTTTTCTGTGAAATGTGTCTTTAGGTAATAATAATAAGGTTTTTTTTAAATAGAGTTCCACTGAATATTATCAACACAATAATACACTGATGTTTCTCAAGCTTTTTGCACAATAATCCATTGAAGGTTAGCCTTTTGTGTTAGAATCAAATACTATTGAAATCTCAAATGCTGACTTTTTGTGGTCTCATATAAACATTCCATATGCTACAACCACTTCAGAGAGTTCTGAAAGATAAAACAAAAAAAGGGAAAACTAAGTTAATGTTAATTCTTCAAACATAAAATTTTATTTGGACTGACTTTATTAGTCATCATGAAATACAATATTAAGCTGAATCCAAAATCATTGAATAGTTCTTAGATTTGTTCCAAAGGACAAATCATAAAATAACAATGTAAGTTCACAATATAACTGAAAGGTCAAATAATTATATAGCAGGTCAGGTTCAAAGTTCATCTATGTACAATGAATGTGTCCTTATTAAATATGGAGCTGAACATAAGAAATATTGACATTTTATATCATTAAAATTACTATATATCAAGAAAATACTATACATAACAAGATCCAATATAATACAGTATAACAATATATAGATACTCATTCACCTACTTATTTATAAATACATACAGATATTATGTGTGTATACTATACAGTACATATATTATTAAGAATTACTATGCAGATAAAAAAATATAAACATAGGTAATGATAAAAGTGCTCTAGGAACAATTCATGATATCAATCAGAGCACTTAATTGAAAATGAGTTCCATATCATTGTGTATTTAAAAATGCCTCAAGCAGGATTCGAACCACATTAGGTGAATGCAATATCACTAGACTACGGAAGCTAGTAGTATATCACAAGACAAAAAGTTGAATCTATTCTCATAAAACTTATACATCTTCACAGTTGTATGTATTAAGCCCTATAGAGAATTTTATGACAAAAATGTGACATGTGCCTAATATGGTCATGATGACATCACATCATGACCATATGTAGTATTGGCACATCATGATTAAATGTGGGCATAGAACAGTTATTTGTCAAAGAGATTTGATAATCTTGACAGAGCTTTATGTGCTTAATGAATAAATGCATGCATGCATAAGGTAACATTGTATTATTAATATTCATTATATTTGACTGTATGGTACTACTTGGCACTACGCTACAATAATCTACAGTATTTAAATAAGAATAATATAGTATAAGTGTTATTACACTGGACTGTATAAAACTAATCACTGAGAAAGTAAAAGTATGTTAACTATTCCCCAATAACAATATGTTATGTACTCTGTGTGGCTAAATCTACAGTAGGACTATGACTTTGAAATCAAATTATATATAATTACACATAGATGAACTTCTGAAAATGTTGTGTATTTAAGCTACATTAAACACAAGTATTTCCTTCTTTTTTAACCAATACAGTAGATCTACTTATTATTATACTTCTTTTACTTTATTGTAATATTTATAGTCTATTTGTTTGTTTAAAATTTTACCATGCTTTTTTGAGTTACTGTAAATGAAATTGCACATGCTTACAGGATGCTTGTATAATGTATCATTTTAAAAATGCGTGTCACAATAGTTTAAAATATTTTGTAAAAGTACTAGTTGTGTTATATATATTTTTTATTCACTGACTGCTGTAATGCGGTCTATTTACAAAGGCAGAACATGTGCCTGTCTCTTATACACATCTAGATGTGTATAAGAGACAGACTAGAGCCAGTGAAGCAGAAGCTACAGTACACAATGAAGTTGCATAGATCTTGTGAATCAAAGTTATTTCCATAGAAATGGAGTATAGAGGGCAGTATTGTGTTTTTCAACCTCATCCCAACATTGATTCAGGGTGTAATCTTCAGCAAGATTTTATATATTACCACCTGTATGTAAACTTTTGGGATGGTGATTAATTACACATTTTGATATATTATAGTGCATGCCCTGGTGTTATCAAACAGGTTCTACTCAATTTGATGCCATACTTATTACCAAATAATGTAACAATGCTTTAAAAACGATTTCAATTATATTAACACATTGATGTATTAAATTATTTTACCTAATTTAACAGCGACCCTGTCACACAATGGTATTTATCCTAAAATATCAAAATGAAACAAAACATATTTGAATTTATGAATCAGATTTAACAGACAACTCCCAAAATCTCTATATTACCAATACAAAAAATATAGTGAATGGTATAGTTTAATGTGTCATTTAATTACCAAGGAGATAGAGTTCTAATTTTTAATTTTAAAGCTTATACCTTTCTTTATAAATTAAAAAAAAATTAACAGTTCAAAAAGTTTTTTTTTTTATTTCTTTTATTTTAGGAAGTAGTAAAAAATGTAATTTCCAAAAATAAGCCCATACTATCTGAGTGTCATACTAACAAAAATTACTCTCAATGATTAGATTTTGTCTAGGACACTGACACATAATTCAAATTGTATTAAATCATAATCACATAAATGATAGCAGATGCCAAAGCATAATAAAGTGTTCACCATAAATGTTCCAATTTCAAGGCATAACTCATATCTCAGGTTTAGGATTATGGCATTAATATAGTAAGGGGTAGGAAGAGACTATGGTAAAAACCCCTGCTCAAGGGTACACTGTAGACATACCCAAGTACAAATCTGCAAGAGATTACTGTTGTATTACTTATCCCTTAGGTAAAGGATATTAATACATTTATATATTTTGTATCTAGGTAAATATGAAGAATTAACAGAGGTACAGTTACGAATTATGTATGTTTTTTGGATAAGTAAGCTAAATTATTCAAATTTTTATTCAATTTCTGAAGCATGACAAATGATTATAATTATAATGAAAAATGCATACTGTAGCCTGAAGCATGATTGTATTTTACTACACATCGCTTACTGCTATATGTCATGGGTTAATGCTGGAATTCTATCAATATATCATGATTGTAATCAAACACAGAATACTGTAGGTTAGTATATGCCTACAACATTTATAAATAAGAACAATATTTAATCTTCAGAATTAAGGATTTATATGATACAGAATATATTCCTCCGGTTCAACTTGTATGTTTTAATTCTGGTTTAAGACTTATAGCTGGTTTAAACCAATGGCTGAGTTTAAAAGGTTACAGTAACCGTGATAGCTAATAATATAATGTAATGTGGTTGGATTTATATAGCACTTTATTTATATCAAAGTCTCAAAGTGCTCAGGGTGTGCACTATCTCTTCCTGTCTGTACTACCCAGTAAACTGGTACCAGCTATCTCTTGTCTGTCCATACGTATATTATACCAACGACTTATGATGATGGTTAACACCAATGACTTATGATGGTTAACACCAATGACTTATGATGGTTAACACCAAAGACTTATGATGGTTTATGTTGCAGCCCGCGAAGATAAATTGCGAACCCTATGTGTGCGGCCCGCCAACCATCTTTGGCTATAAATCCCCTTGTTATTTTACGCCCAACACTGATCATCTGTTAAAGATAATATTAAAACTGAACATAAAGTTGTGTAAAAGCAGTCCATGAAGGATTTTGGAAGCGTACTGGATAATCAAAGTGTAGGTGCAACCCTCAGTGTAAATTTTAAAAATCACTTCGGCCCTCTGAACAGTTTTTATACCCACCCCTGGTTAACACCAATGGTTATAAATGTTGGTGAAAACCAATGACTTGTGGTATAAAACCAATGGTTTAAGATTGTGTAGTGCATACACATTGCTAATCACCAGTTAGGTAACTAAGGCTTAATCCTGCGCATGTCTTCTATAAGTACTAATTTTTTTTTTTTTTTATTAAATAGTAAGTAGATTTTGTTTGTATTTTATCTCAATAATGTTTTACTTTGAATACCAATGCACCAGAAAACAACCCAAGGGTGATATTTGGCTGTAGCAAAATTTAAAAAAAAAAAACCTCCCTCCCTCCCTCATCACTTTTCTGGCCTAGATAGGGTGATAAACTAATAATATTTTTTAAGGGAAATGTAGAGGATGCTGCTCAAAAGCAAATCTAAGCAACTTAAAAACCAAGATGTTCCTTCCTGTTTTCAAATCAGATTTGAAATACTGCCCTCTATAATAACATTTGCAAATTCTACTTTTTGTTACTTGAATTGTATACAGGAGGCCTACATTTCTCAGACATAATGGTGTGATGAAATATCTTCAGCGGAAGTTAATGTAGATTTAAGTGGCTTTTTATACTATTCAAGCTTGCTAAAGACCCTATAAACATGAAAGAAACGATTGTTTAAGGCAATAATTTTGCTCCTTTACCAAGAACTTAAAAAGCATTGATTCCATTTGATTAAATCTCTCCAATGCTATCGATTCTGATAAGGCATGGTTTTGATTTGTTCACTTCAGCAGAGCAGCAAATGATGAAATTTGAAACGAGATAATCTAATTCTCATCCGAACACAGCCACCATCTGTAATTTACAATTTAGCTTTTAATAGCAAGGTGTGAACATAATAATGTCCACCAAAGCACAAATGCTGACAAGAGGATCAGCAAAATAAAAATAATGCATTGACAATAAATGTGTGTCAAATGGTATTTTAAAAACAGGAATCAAATCTAGCTCTGTGTAAGCTGAAATATGAAATTATCACCAAAATATTTATATGAATCAATAAAATGTGACATAAACCTGTATCTTTGCTTTATAATACTGGCTAATTAGTCCAACAACAGCTTTACTCTTAGTACATGCCAAAAAAAAACATTGCTCTTAATATACATTAAAAAAAACATTGAAAAAGTTATAATTATTATGCTGGTGTCGGAGAGAATATCCTTAGACTTCCAAGCAATACGTTACCTCTACTCCAATGATGGAAGAAAATGTTTAAAAAAAAACTAAATCAACGCAAATGCAATTAATTACAAATAAGTTACATTTCTACAGTAATAGGGAAAATGTCCATTCATACTCAAAGTGGAAAATTTCATATTCACTGTTATCAGATTTGCAGAGCTATTTTTTTAGGTCAATTTCTTCAATGTATTTAAATATTGTAATTGCTACAGGGGTGAATTTCCTCTACTGCTTCGAGCGGTGATTATAAGCAAAATTGCATACAAATTGAGCAGGCTATTCAGCATCATTGATGCTACAGGCTTTCTATATCATCTCAAGGCTATCGTTCATAATTTTTATGTCTTCAAATTGGTAAAAACTAATAATATCCAATGAATGGTCAACGCTGTACCACCATTTATATTCTTTACCATTAAATAGAACCACCTACTTAATTTGTCAAAGTCCACATCACCGTGAACTGTATTAAATCGCTAACAGCCTGAATTCTCATCATTTTAATCAGGTTTCCTCTCTCATATTATAATGGAGAATTTATGTCATATTAGATCGCAAAAAGCAGAGTTATAAGAATACTTCAGCGCATTTAATTATTTAAAGTATAAATGTTAGAGAGTATATTCCATCCAAATGGCCATTTCCTTTGGATGACCATATTTTATTATCGAGCGGGGCACAAGCTGATCTTACGGTCGTCAGTTGACACGATTCTGTATGCATACAGACCATTTTGAATGACAATCTTTTTAGACTTCCATTGACAGCATGATCTCATCCGAAAGACGGTGTGCTTATAACTTTTTGGTTTGTTTGTTTCTACCCTTAAGCGAAAAACAAAGGAAAACTATAGAATTTAACTGGAAAGGAAAGCATCTCAGTGGTTCAGCACACACAAACTTGGCTACAGTTTAGCTGACCGAGCTAGCGACATAGATTGCACTCTAATATAATTTACGAATGTACTGACTGATAGGGGTGTTACTAGTTTCTTGTCCCCTTGCACATCCATTTTCCCTGCCTCACCAATTTTTTTTAATTTTTATTAAATGTAAGAAAATCTGGCTAACTCACATCAGTAAAATTCCTCTCTCGGTACTTCATTTGGGGATACATATGGTATGAATCATGTCTAGTGCTTCTTTTATTTGCTTTCAATGTGTCTACTTGGTAAAAGTGAGAAAGTAGTAGCTGTTTCCCATCGACCATCATGGATTTCTCATCTCAGAGTAAAAAAAACAAAAAAATAAAAGTGCACACATTCTCCATTTTTCAAAACATTAGGACGAGAACCTACTTTATACTTGGCCTAAGACAAGCAAAACAGCCACACTAAGTGTGACTGACATGAAGGTATATTCATAAACTGCTAGACTTTTATGATTCTCTTATTAAGTAGTCAGCCAGCAAAAACACTTGGAGAATTCTATAAATCATTGATCAATGTATAACGTTCAGCAGCAAAACTGAGGTCATAAGCCACCGACATACATGTAATAATAATTAATAAATAGTTGTGCAATTCATTACTAGCTCTGGGGATTTGTATTTTCATACTGAGGGATGAACGGTGTCTTGCTCATCTTAAATATATCGGTATACCACTATATAGCTTGTCCAATTACAATGTCATCGAGGCAAATGTGTAATAAATATATATTTTGTAACTTATCAATATTGCAATTATTGATTTTTCTACCTGATATAAGTATCTAGGAATGGATACAGTTACTGTATCTACTGTACTGTAAACTGCCTATTCACGATTTTATTAACAGAGTTTGCTCTGCATAAATTGTGGTCAAAGGCACTGCAAAAACCATCAAAACACTGAGGTCTAATCGCTAATAGCTGGTTGTCTGAATAAGCTACAGTATCTTAAAGGTGGCTATTGGTGTAAATATGGCTTACAATATACAAATAAATTAAAGATTAACTATGACAATGCTAAAAGTCATCTGTAATATTGGGCAGCTAACAAATAATATGTATGCATCAAAACATACAGTATTTAATAATTTTAAACCACTTTGCAATCGGGTATCATTTGGAATATCTAAGTAATATCCATGGTCAACAACTTACTGAAGTAGGATGACCGTGAGTTTACATGCAAAATTATTTTACAAAATTACATCAAAATTGTGAATGACTCAATCAATCATTACGGTAGTGCCATAAATCCAGATGGATGAGATGTATATATTCAGTAACATCAAGGATTACCCACACAAATCTGAAATGGGGTCCTTCTGGTGGTTTCCGAATTGTCTAGCATCTTTTAATGGGCAATATTACACTTGGTACCAACGGCTTAAATGACTCATCCGAAAGACAGTGCACTACAGTATCATAACTTGCATTTCAGCCCCCCATTTGAAACACCAGAAGAGCAGTGATGGGAATTAAAACGGGGACCAAGATCACCGCAGTTTAGTGCACGTACAGTGGCTACTACCACTTTACTATAGTCGACTGAGCTAAGCTGCTCTCATAATGAACAGTCTACTGTCATATTTTCTCATCCACTACCTTGTCTTCCCTGACATTAAGCTGTTGGTAATGTGAGTGAACATAATAGCAGAAGTAGTACAATTCAAAAAGAGGTACTAGAGGACTGACCACTGCATTAGCTACTTTGTGGCTGCTCAGGTCACCAGGGGGTGATCCAGATTTCCTGTCAATATTCAACAAATACCATACATGCATATTTACAATATTTTACATTAATACAAGGTTATTTTTTATGGAGTTCTGTACAAAGTCCTTTGTTAGACCTTTCAACAAAATACACTGTATTCTGTATATTTGTATACCAGTATTTATTATTTTGAAAAATATTAGGACCAATAAATGTGACTGACATACAGTATGCAATTCATTCAATTAAACAGTTTATATGTCCAAGTCTCTCAGATCATAAAAATTAAATGTAGTAAAATTTAATGGTAGACATTAATGGGTTTACAAATCTTTACAAATAAAATTGCTATTAATTAAAAAGCAATGATCAATGTACGTCAGATGTTGAACAAGTCTCACACCACACTAGCTAACAACTGATAACACTTAATATGACATGATAAATTTCAGGAATTTGGATGGTTTATTAAAGCTGTTTATATCCAATGTAAAATTGAAAAAAAATGCAAAAAATTTAAATATGCTAAAATTTAATAGCTTTCTAATTTTAATAATTAGATTTTGTTGCTCACGGATCAAAAGTATATATTTACAGATGATGACTGTTCAAATTAATATTATACAGTAAATTAAGGACCAATCTATTTATAGGTAACATGACACCAATCCCTACAGCAGTTCGCTTAACATAGTAACAAGGAGACATTTTTAACACCCTGTTTAGCTAAATATATTTCTAAAAGTTTATTTATAGAGACAGTTCTTCATCTAAACTAAAATTAAATTTATGTTTTGCAAATTTCTAAAACCTGAGTGGAAAAAAAAATTTTATGATTTAACAATGAATAACAAATGTGTACGTGATAAAAAAG
>NW_022712275.1:1252431-1315253 GCF_011630105.1 Anneissia japonica
AATGAGCAAGAAATTCTTATCCAGAAGGTAAATTAGACTTTTCTAAATTTCTGAAAAATGCTAACAATTCTAAAATAATTTTTTGAAATCAATAAAATAATGGGTGGCAGGTTTGCTAAACGTACAACACCTTTAAAAAGTTTCACCTATAATGTATTAATATAAATTTTTACCTGGATTGCAAAACCACTGCATTACTATAGTTTTGGAACTAACATAAAAATTCCCATTTATGCAAAACGTTATCAGGTACGGTATTATACCAGAGCTCATGAATTATGCAAACTGTACTGCACATCAACATTTTCATTGAGTGTAAAACTCTTTGCACAAACAACCTTTCTGTAATGTCATCAGAAAAAACAGTTACATTAAAGTTAGTATAAGATAATGTAAACATAAATGTGCAAACAAAAATGCTTGCAGAATGTGAATGTAATATTTATATTTAAATTTCCTTAATATAAGGTTGATAAAAGTGCCTCAAAAACAAATGAACCAGTTTTGTTTTCAAAGGTTTAGTTTCCACTTAAATACATGAGCTAATAATAATATATTTTTTATATATATATTATTATATATTTCATTATATTTTTTACTATTTAATTAAAGTAGTTTTAGCAATAAAATAGGTACACTGTTATACAAAATATGTTGATTGAAATAATTTTGTTTTTTAAACTTTTTTACTTATGAAAGTTGTTTTGTATTATTATTCATCTCTTGGCACCTTTAGTATTTTCTTGGAATTGTTGCAGTGTAACTCTCTGATATAACTACTAAATTATTTCATAATTTTGTTTTCTTCCTAATTGAAATTTATAGTGAACTATATTTAGACTAAAAACTAATATAAACTATATCTGTATGTGCTATTAAGAATTAAAAATTACTACAATGTTGAAATCACTGATTGAGTTACAGTATTTCTCTATGCCAGCTATTGAATATAGTTGTAGAAACAAAGTACGCTTATCGCCTACGTAGCAAAGGAAAGAAATTCTACAATAAACGCAAGATATTATTTCCTTCATTTATTGAAAACAATAATTAATGTTAAAGGCATACAAATTTTCGAAAAAATAACAAAATTCCCAACTGTTAACCCACGACCTTGTGATTACCGTTCGGATAGTAATACCAACTGAGCCATGAGGCTAAATGATATACAATAGCATTGGATTTTCCCATTGGACCACATACCAATACTATACCAATGTTTTTTTTTTCACATACACATTCTTTTGGAATATCACTTAAATATATTTTCAAGAGTGACAAATCTGGTATTTGATTTATAAATTAAATGCTCAGGTTTTAAGACCTAAAAATTCCACAGAATGTGCTTTTGGAAAAAGGAAGGTGGAAAATGTGTTTTTGAAAAGTAGTTCACCTGAATAATGCATAAAAAATTATGCTACACACTCAGAATATTGAAGATGAGTGGCTTAAGATCAAACGCATGTATGAAAATACTGTATAATCCTTCTTGATGATAATATAAAATGGCTGCAAAATTATATTGGCCAAGTTAGTAAAGACAAACCGTACTTAAGTGCTATGTGTCAAATTAACTACAGTATAGAAGACTTTTAGGTTTTATTCCTACCAAGATTTGATTACCTGATGTTGGTCATGAGAGCATCTTATCATACAGAAAGATGAGGAGAGCATGGTACATACAAACTGACGATTAAATTCAATTTGAATTTGGACTTTGGATTTTCAGTACAAAAAATTAATTATTAACCAAAGAAATTTACTGTATGTTTGTGAATTTGGAAAAAAATTAATTTAAAACCTGTATTGAATAAATACAAACTAAGAAATGTTTGTTGAAGTTTAAGAACAATCTCCTAATATTATTTATAATCCATTATTATATCTTTAATTCTATATTTCTTTGCAGCACCTATAAATAGTAATAAAACATGTAGAAAAGCCACTCTATATCCATTTTTTGCTATTAAAGCCACCAAACTTATAGTTATGGTTAAAAATAAACCAATAAAAACATAAACCAAAGTACAGTAGTGTTTATTAGAACACTATGAGTGTACAACACAATAACAATGAAGCTGAAAAAACGCAACTACTCTACCACTCAACGAACAGACGGATTCAAGAACATTCAGACAAAAGATAATGGTCCTAGGGGAGACAGTCTCCATTTCAGAAAAGCAAAAAAACATAATAAAACGTGCTTTGCATGGAAAATTGAAAAACTTTGAAACATACCTGGACTGCTTTGCTTAAAAGGTCTTTTCAGCAAAAACACAATTGTCATCTTAAATGCATTGTGGAATAAATCTTTTAAGTCGCTGTAAGAAGAAAGAGACATTTAATTAATCACAATTCTTTGGAGGAAAAAAATGATAATCACAATTCTATGAAAAAAAAAAGGATTAATTGTCTTCATAAATAATACTGTACAAAGAAATGCTGATATGGCATTTCTGATATACAGTATTGACCACTGCATACAAAGCTATGATACAGAAATTAATCATTAAAAATGTCACTGACAGAAATTAAAGGTACCACCACTCAAAAAAAGTCCTACAATAGAATAAAATAAAATGTTCATTGCTTATTTAAGAATCACATTATATCAAGATTATTAAATGTCACTGATCTAAAAAAAAATATAAATCAATAATCTGTTATTATTCTTATGGAAATTCATGAATTGACTACGGCAAATGTTTAAAATATAAAAACTGACAGAATTAATAAGGTCGATTTCAAGACATGTTAAACGCGATTTAACCACAGTTTAACATAAAATAACCAAAATGTAAAAAAAAAAAATATTATTATTTTTTTCAATTCTCAACATACAGAGATAGAAATTTCCACTAATAGAAACCTTAAATGGTTGAGCGGTTTAGGCAGGGGCACCACAACGTACATCCGTAATATCAGCGCAAGTTCGAACAGGACGCTTGTCTATAATTGTTCTGGTGGTGGAACAAGTCTTCTCAAATAAAGACTGTACTCAATTTGGTTCATGTGCAGGAGGTTACCCCTGTGTACTGGTCCATACCCACCTCTTGTGGACTGACGAGAGTGGCTGGTAAATGTTTACTGGATAGATGAGACATGAAGGGACCCAAGAGGAAGAAGAACTGTACAAGCTAGACCACATTTTGAGTGCTTTGAGACAGAATAAAGCACTAGATATGAATCCAATATATTACATCCTGTAGTTATTAGATGGTGCGAATTGATGGAGGGATGGAGCACAGGTGGACAAAGTGCGGCCTGCGGGCCACATGCGGCCCGTCGGCAATTTTTTTGAGGCCCGCGACAATGAATTAAAAACCCTATGTTTGCGGCCCGCCAATCAAAATTGTCTAGAAAACACATTGTTTTTTACAGCCAGACACCAATCATATGTAAAAAGTAACATTAAAACTGAGAATAAAGTGATGTAAAAGCAGTGCTTGGAGGTTTTTGGAAGCTCATTGGAAACATCAAAGTTTGGGTGCGGCCGTCTGTGTTAAATAAAAAATTCACTTTGGCCCTCCAACCGATTTTTATGCCCACCCCTGGTATAGAGAGTGTGGACTATCAGCTTTACTGCACTACTGATATAACATGAACAAAATTCAAAAAAATATTTCAAACAAAAATCTAAAATTTATAAAACTATTTAAACTAATTAGGCTAACATGTCTTTCAAAAATGATTTAAAACATAATTGTTTTTTCATCAGTTGTTCTTTTTTTTTTTTTTAGATCAAGTATACTGATATTGCTATGAAATCTGATCTAAACAAGCCAAATATATGGAATATGATATTCCAGGAAAAGGTACAGTAAATATCCTAGAATATTTTGTTACAAAAAAAAATGACAATAAAAAGGAGTAGGTAAATTATTTACTTACTGTAACATTTTTTTTAAACTGAAAATAAGTGAGGCGGTAATTTTAAAAATTTAATTGGGTGAACATAAAAACCTAAATTATTGTTCACCTTGCCTTAAAAATAGGGATGAGCAGACTGTTCTATACTTGATTTATAATAATAATATGACAGTTCCCTCCCCCCACCCCATCATTAGATCTACTGTAGCACATATGGAACACGTGCTCACTTCGCATTCCATTACTCGTCAAGTGAGAAATACTGTATGATAATGTTTTACTGCTGTATGATTTGAATATTCTACAACTAGGAAATGTAAGCTGACAAAGTTACAAAAAAGCATCCCTTCCTTCGTCTAATATTATAGTATTTTCTATTCCAGCAAATGTATTTTTAACTTTCTAGATCACAAAATACTGTTTTGAGTTTAAAAACACATCAACAACATATCATCGATAAATAGTTAAACGTTACACCGTCGCATCTTGTGATTCGCAATGACAAACTGATAAATACGTATCGTGTATTTTAACGTTATACGTCGTTGCATACATAGACACTATCATTGTATTAGATTGTCGTAAATTACCTCCTGACCTTTGTGTAAAGAATTCCTTTATTCCCGAAGGTCCAAATCATTTTAGAGTGAAATCATGAAGGATAGCATTCACAAGATCTTACTATAGAGTTATCAAAATATTTCCTCAAGATTCACAAAGTAAATCTTTCTTCTCCAACCAATAAATTCTATTTGCTATTTGGGGTAGATAATTCTTTTCCATCATTCTCAGGGGTTGTTCACAATTTTTAACATTTTCACAAGTGTACAAACAGTATGCTAGGGGGAGGGGATAGACAAGTTTGTACACTTTTACATGTGCCTGAAAATGTTGATTGAAAATATCTTGCAATATTTAAAATAATAGATTTTTATGACAAATTATAATGCAACTATGGATATAATAGACATAGTATGAAAGTACTTCAGTTACCATCACAAAAATGGAGAATGATTTTTGCAAAATCAACGTTTTTTATGTTCACTTTCAGATGGCAGAGAGGGGGTGCCAAAAAAAAGTACTGTTTGTACACTTGTGAAAATTATGTTAATGTTTTTTGTCTACTGGGCCCTCTGGTAGAACAGTAACATTTTACTGAAGAGGTAACCCAGAATAATGAACAAATAAATAAATTAAATTAATTAATTAAGGAAATAAAAGGATATGATTTTGGTATGAATAAATCTGATATTATATTGTCAATACTTACTGTAATCTTAATAAAACCAATTTTACATCTACTAGCTGGAAGAAATTATAACATGCATAGCACCGAGTGGGGGTGGGGTGTTTGAGATTTTCCACCCCCTCCAACTCCCGGATCTGTCCTTGATTATTCCTCCAATTTTAAAGCTACTGTATGGTTTATTTAAATATAATCATTACTGTACAGATAAATACATTTGCAAAATACTGTATAGCAATCTTATCAGTTGGATCTTGTTATGTGGGGTTGTCTTTCTTACCTTGTACTATACCTTCTTTTCTCTGTTAAATACAAAAAATATTTTGCTATCATCTTTGACTGAATAAAAAAAAATCTTTGATCAAAGATGAAATATGATAACTACCAATCCCCAAGCCTCGTAACAGCACTTGTGTATGTATCTAGAACATCAAGTGCCATATTTGTTTTGTGACTAGGATTTCCATAGTGACTAACACTGGATTAAGTTTGCTATTGGCAATGTATAACCTGTATGCCACAAAATAATTTATTACTTAATGCATAATATTAATATTCTGGTATTAATATCAACCTGGTATCTAAGTAATAAAGTTACCAATATTCCAATACCTATCTAATCTACAGTACATGGTATCATTACCACTTTTCATTATAAAATAAATTGATGTTATCGTTTTACCTTTGATGGATTTTTCCTAGAGTACACATAAGTAAAGAATAATTTCAAAGTTTTCCCCCACGCTTAGCACTTACACAAATACTGTATTACATGAGGCATTGTAAGTATATAATTTTTGATTACTGAGATTTATTGTGATTAATCAATGCTCACACAGCAAAACAAAAGATTGCTTTATTTTATTTTGGCAAAAACATGCAACACATACAGGTAATGGACAATTTTGGCGCGCC
This sequence comes from Anneissia japonica, assembly GCF_011630105.1. Lineage (NCBI taxonomy): Eukaryota > Metazoa > Echinodermata > Crinoidea > Comatulida > Comatulidae > Anneissia > Anneissia japonica. The sequence goes on from NW_022712275.1 coordinate 1,258,463, forward strand.
ATGGAGTGGTAAAGTAAGTTTTACAACAGGACTGCTGTCGCCAACCAGCGTGTCCCTTCAGAGCTTCAATGTTTTGTCGAGCGACTATACATGAAGATGTTCCATCTATCAACAATCTCCTTTACTACAGGTGCCAATTTACGGGTTTTGTTGTAAAACATTGAATGCATTTATGACCGTCGGTTATCTTGTAATCGTCTCCCGATTACTAATCCTCAAGCCCCTGGGGAGCTTTGCGACGGTAATTACAATAATTTATTATTATAAATAATGAATGTACGCCATTACGAAGGCTTAGAGCAAAAGTTATTTAAATTAATTGATACAAGAGAAAAAAAAGATGTACATAGAGAATGTTAACGAATGTATAGGCATGTGAATTATTTATTGGAAATCGTCAATATATATAATTTATTAAAAAGTGAACTAAAATATTCAAAATTGAAAAAGCAAATTAAAAGCATGAATAAAATTGATTGTTATACAACATTGTAGAATTATTTTTAAAATAATAGTGTTCTTTTGACATTAAAAAATATTTTTGAATAAAATCCACAGATTTATAAAGCCTAAAGGCCTGGTTACACTATGGCGATAACGATCAATGATAAGAAGCTAAAATCAATTGTTGATATAGAAAATCAAAGAAATAAGAGAAGTTTTCACACTAGCATAATTCGCTAACGATTTATTGTGCATACGATAAAAAATAATTTCACAAATCTAATTACATGACTTCATATTTATGCAATAACGATAAAATCATTTTTACTACTACGATTTTATCGTTAATCCATGATTATGACGTCACTTGATTTGATTTGTCAAAATATTTTGTTATTGTATACACAATAAATCGTTATTGGATTGTGCTGGTGTGAAAACCCTCACGTATTTCTTTTATTTTCTATATAGGAACAATTGTTTTAGCTTTGTATCGTTGATCGGTATCGTCATACAGTAGTGTAAACAGGCCTTAATAGCATCAAACTATCCGATAGTGAAAGGTTTAAAATTTGGACAAACACATGAACAACATGAACAAGTGGTATATGAGTCATGCCTTGTGGCTTATACCACTGGTGGTTTATTTTGCAATTTTAGAGACCAGAATATTGACCATTTATTGCTCAATATTAGTTTAGAAAGTTAATAAATTCATTATATTTTAATATATTTAATATCATACTTAGTTTTAGACTCTTTTCTAACTAATTACTAATCACTTTAAACAAATTGTGGCATTAATATGAGGTCAGTTATATGTACTGCTAAAATACATCAAATTTAAATGTGATTATATATGAAAACTTTATGTAAATTATGCAAATTTCCCAATATCCATCAAAAACATTACGTGTATACAGGAATTTCTATCAGCTAGAAGAAACAATATCTTGAGTTTACTGGGATTGACAAATTAACTATACATGGTATGACAACAGGAAATCTGTACTTGGTTTGGATTTATTTGTGATACAAATTAAATAGCATACTGCATCTGGAAATTTCTAGGCTAATATCCCTTTTAAAAGGAACATTTCATTAGCTTGGAAATAAAGTATAAGGCCTGTGTAATGAAAGGGATGATTGAGGAAGATATTTTGGGCTCACAATACACTAGGAAATCTGATGGTAGGATTCACAATTAATTTGTTCCTAATTTTTTTCTAGTTAATAGAGTTCACTTTTCTGCAGTTACTATGCAATGTATGGAAATTTGTTTTCTTCCTCCTCTTGCTCAGTCATGTTGGTTTATACTGCTGCAAAGTTAATACTAGAAACACAAGATAGAACTCTCCACAAAAAAAAAAAAAAACTACATCACCGAACTGCATGGTGGGTATACCAACGTAAGTTTTCTTTACCTCCAGCTATACACGGCGCCACAATAAATGAGACACCACATGTGACTAAATATAAACACACTTACGAAAATTGTCTTAAAAAAGATAAGGGCGCCAAGTACTGTACGTCTGGAGATGCATAAAAGTTATGATGCATTTTCACTTCACTTTTGCTACGCAAGAGTTCTATCTTGTGTTCCTACAGTAGTATCCATGGTTTATAGGTCTACAGTACCTTGTGGGCTTCCGACTCTCCTGTTATAATCAATTCTATTAATTACTTTACTTCATTCTGTTCAATTTACTCATGTTAAATTTCCCCGATTCATTATTTTATTAAACCACAATGGTAATACCAAGAGCTATCTCAAAATTGTCTGTGAAAGAAATCAATTTAACTTCATTTTCAATTGATTTTGTCAGCCATTACAGTACTATAGTTTTCACTCCCTTAAATACATGAAATAAATTGAATAGTCTAAAAATAAATCTTCATTCAATAATAAGAGATGTCTAAGCTCCTCTGCTCTGAGCCAATTTCAAAACCTTACCCCTATCCTAATTCCAAATAAACTCATCTGAAAGTGGTTTTTTTTTTTGTGTTTTTTTTTTTTTTGGGGTTTTTTTTGGGGGGGGGGAGATGGAGGGATCTTACTCCTTACTGTTCTCCATAGATCTAACTTTTACTTCCATAATTCTACAAACACGGAATATAAATTATGAAGTATAAATTTAAAACACATAGTAATTAACTACTTACTTGAGATCTTCAAAATTGTATCACAGTTCCTTATCTACTGTACTCCTCTTCAATAATAATACCACACTTTCATTTTCAAGTCCAATTGGAAATTTAAACCACAGGACAATGCAGCAATTTTCCACGCTGTGTAACTTCAATAAAGAAACATTGTATTTCATTGCCTAACCCTGACTCTATACAAATTTGTTTATTCTATCTTGCTTCACTTCACTTTACAATGCTGATTTAAAACTATTTGCAACAAAAGCACCAGTGCTTGCTCACTTCAAGAAAGAATACGGAAACACAATGGAAAAGTGTGTGTGCTCGCGCACATACACAGAATGCCAGGATGCTCTCAAGTGAAAATTGCAATAAAAAAAAAATTGCAATAAGCACAACAGCAATACTACAGTACAGTACAACTTCCAAACTAAAATATCAGCGGCATGAACCAATGGTATACACAAGGCTGTATGGTAACAAAAGTCCTCAATCAAGCAAAGGAGACCCACAACTATAAAAAAAATTAATAAAGGTCATTTATTGTAATTATTTTATTTGCCTTTTTTGATTATGGAACATTAATTTTAATTAATAGAGAGGTTTTAGTCTAGAGGCCTACTGTCTTGTTTAAACCTTTGTTTTCATCCTTTTGAATCTGAGATCTATTTTCAAGTTCCAGAAAATCTCGCAGTCCAGACTCGATGTCAACCCCACCTCCATACCAAAAAAAAAAAAAAAAATTAAGTAAAATTCAACCCCTGGTCTTTCTAATCGGGATCAAAATGAACAAAATTCTAGAAGTTTTATTGGAAAGGAAAACAAGAAGAGGAAACACAACAATACAATACTTAATTTTAAGCTAGAAAACTGTAAAAAATTTCAGAACCACAGAAAAGCCGACCAATCACTGCGTCTGACGGTTGTCGGCCAACATGATTCTATAGAGAGTGTAACGCCACGACGTGTGCGCAACACATCGTTTTTAATGATCATCAGTTCAGACTACCACCGAAAATCAGTAGAGAGTGTCACACCGTCAAGCGCTCACAGGCAGCGAAGTTGAATTCATCATACAACGGTCGTATGATGCGGTGAGTGCCCAGCATAAGATGCGACTTCAAATCAAAAACCAAATTTGATTTAACAACAGGCAACTACGGATTTGAGAATTGAGATGCCATTGAATTTGAGACTCCTGAACTTATCTTCGCAGCTACTGTATGCTATTTTTTGGAATAGAAGCAAGTAAATTAAAGCAATATACAGTAACAAGGGATATACACAAGGGTAACAGGGGCAGATTTAGGGGGGGGGGGAAATAAAGAAGAAAAAAAAAAAAAAAAAAGTAAGAAAAAGAAAAAAATGATAGCCCACAACGCCGCAAATGTTATTTTCAGGCATCTAGAACACAAAAATTTCGCAGACCCCTAGGTCATTGTTGTCTTGATCGGCCCAAATTTCGGCCCCCCCCCCCTTTTGGACATCTCTGGATCCACCCCTGGGTAAATACAGTATGGCAACTTCAGTACGCAATCAACGCAAATGAGGCCCACGTCTATAATGTAATTATGACAATTAAATAAAGGTCATTAATTGTAATTATTGTATTTGCTTTTTTTTTTATTATGGAACATTTACTTTAATATAGAGGTACTGGTCTACTGTCTATTTGAAACGTTGTTTTCATTCTTTTGAGTACTGAGATCTATCTTCAAGTTCCAAAAAATCTCACAGACCGAATTCAATGTTAACCCCACCACCATACAAAAAAAAATAAAGTAAAACTTAACCCCTGTGTTTCTAATTTAGATCAAAATGTACAAGACAATCTTAAAGTTTTATTTTTGTTAAATTAAAATTGGAAAGGAAAACAAGAAAAGGAAAGAAAACAATAAGGTATTATATTTTAAGCAAGAAAACTGTAACAAATTTGAGAAATACAGTAAGATGTGACTTGGACTCAAAAACCAAATTGGATTTTTTTTTTCCAAACAGACTTGAGAATTGAGATGTAGTTGAAGTTGAGAATCCAGAACTTGTTTTTGCAGCTACAACACGCTCTTTTTTGGAATAGAAGTAAGGAAATAAAAGACTGCTTGAAGCTCACGTTGGCCTTAATTGAGTTATTTCCTTCACACTCCATTACAAAAGAATGGCACAAAATCCCCTATAAGTGTGCTTAAAAAATCAACTGAAGTGGCAAAAACTTGTTACATCCTGTGTAACCATTAAATTAGATTTAACCATTCTAATTATGGTATTAAGAACATGGAATATTTTTGAAAAGGGTTGTGAATATAATTTGTCTCTATTAAAATGAAAGTAATTCAAAATGCCATGCAGGATCTCTAAAGGGGGGGGGGGAGGGAGGGAAAGACAGGGAAGGAGTTTGCATTCTAATTGTTCACAAGAGAGAGCCCATTTGAGTCCACACCTACCCACAAAATTGTTAACCTTTAATGTTTTTATTGTGCACGGTACAGCTCACCAAATAACTCCACATTCTCAATTATTTGTCATGATTATTGAAGAATTAGGAAAATTGAATTATTTTAGTAATTAATTCAATTGCACATTAGAATTTTACAACCCTGATATTAATCTTAGTAGTAATTATTATAATGTCATTATGAGATGTGGCTAACAAGACCTTCTTTATCCTTGATATTGAAGAGTTTTATTGAGGCCTTCTATTCTGCTCTAAATGTTATTTCAGTGTGAATATAGCACACAATAATACCACATTTCATAAACACTTCCATTACCTGGATAAAGGTTACAGAATAAATCATCAATGTGCAATCTCATGTACTCCATGGAGAATATTCATCGACCTAACCATGCATGTAATTCAGCTATCAATTTAATTCCAAACCATTCGAAATCTATACCACGAACCATGAAGGAATTCGCTCTGTGCACGAACCAAGAATTATACTCATGGGTGGAGAGAGACAATCATAGATTGTTACAGCAATTTCTCAAGAACAAAAGAAATGTGAGCACTATCGGTCACAAACCTATAAGCTTTCTGTTGGAAGCTGCCACCCCACCTGCCTCCTTGTCACTGTTGCTACTGTATTTGTCATAAAATGATTTTCCCAGGATTTATTGCATTTGTTGATAATATTTATGTGAACATATAACAAAATGCTTTTTGTTTACTGAACTGCACCAACATATAAATGTTTTCAACACTTCTTTTAATTGATCATATTTATGTCAATATTTTAAGATGATGATAGTGTTTTGTTATTGATTCTACAGATCCATTGTAATGTATATAAAAACTTTACTATATGTACTTCCTGTTGTGTTGTTTGAGCTATGAGAAATGTATAACGTCAATGCCTGACAATTATACCTTGCAACAGTGACAACAGATCCAGGAATTCAAAATAGAGGGGGCCCTGGGTCCTGCATACCACCTACAATTTGTCGATGACGAACATCTATCTAGTTTTCTTTATATCTCCATTTAAAAAAAATATTCTGAACAACGTAGGAGGGCCCAGCCCGGCTGGACCCCTGTGGATCCGCCAATGAGTAGTATCATCAAACTGAATTTTTAACTTGTTTTGATGTAAATTGTGTACAAATTATTCAAACTACCTACCATGTAAAAAGCTCTGTCCACTACATAATTAAACTTTATGGACAAATTTGTGACAGTGTGATGTGCCCATATATGGGTATGATGATGTCATATTACACTAAAATATGGGCATAATCACATTTATTTGGACAGAGGTTGATGGCTGAAGTGTTAATTTGTGAGCTGAGCTGCACTGAGCCTGAAAAAAATATAAAGCGTGGAAATGAGATTTTGGTGACCGGCAAAAATGGCCTTTTCAGAAGGTGAACAATTTTAGTTGAATATAATCGCACAACCAAGACATATATTTCTATGATCCGCCTATATTCTGGTGATAATTGGTAAAACTAACTTTTAATTACAAGAATACATTATGTAAACAGCTTAAAAATAAATAAAAACAGTAGATAATTGTGTCATCAAATGGTAATGATTGTCACAACATTTGTTAATGTTATTTATTATTATATTTCATCATTGGGGGAGGGGGCAATAAAATCACAACAACAAAGCACACAGGATATATCATATAAAACTTTGTAAAAGCGAATAATATTGATGTAGGTTTGTACAATCAGTTGAGGAATCGTATCATGACCTTACACAATATTAACATGTTAGCACTTCCCCCGTGTGTACTATAGTCCCATCCCAAATTTGCAGAATCCATTATAGCAAGATCTTACAATTACGCAATGTGCGGTATTGAGCTAGTAAATTAGTCTGTTATGAAATTACAAGCCTTGGTGACGAAATGCACTTTCACCAATAAAATGATCAAGTATGAGACAAAACTTCAGATTTGCCCATACATTCGCAAATCACAAATATTTGTAACAAACAAAAAAAAACAGAAAAAACAGATTGTAAAATTTGTTCTATTAAAATCCAAACTAGACACCCTCCTCGTCAATATTTATTTTATCTAAAGTAGCGTCAAATTTAAATAAATAAATAAATGTACTACAGTAATTAGCAATAATAACCTCACCTTTAAAAAAAAACCAAAAATAATAAGTCAATTAATCTACAGCTGCTGTATTTATCAGTAATTGCAATACACCAATTTAAATCATAATTCTTCAAATACTTTTATTATATTACTGTATTTCTACATAAAGAGAGTTAGCTACAAACAATAATATTAATATTTTTCTGTGTTAAGCAAATGCATTCATGTATTCAGCGTGCCATATGGTATTTACAGAAATAATACTCCACATAAACCTGCATAATTTTATAACCTATTGATCAATAAAAATTCAAAACCAAAATCTCATGAGAGAATAATGTCTGCTATAAATAAAAATTTAACAGTTTATACCACAGGAGGTGAGCAAATTGTGGCCCTACAGTGATTTGTGGCGGTCTGCAAAAATAAATTAAAAACTCTATGTGTGCAGCCTGCCAACTATCTATGACTAAACAACCCCATTTCTGTTTAAGGTCCGACACCGATTATCTGTAAAAAGTAATATTAAAACTGAGGTATAAAGTGGTACAAAAGCAGTGCATGAATGAAAGTTTTTGGAAGCACACTGGAAACATCAAAGTTTGGGTGCGGCCCTTAGTTTAAATAAAAAATTGAATTTTGTCCTCCGACCCATTTTAATGCCAACCCTAGGTTTACAACCAGCTTTTAATAGGGAACAATACAATAAAAGTTCTTTTGATATCTCACCCCCTCAAACATGAAATTGCATCACGTTCAAGTGTGAAGTAGTGCCAAAAGATCAGACAATGCCAACACGATTGAGGCTAACTACAGAAGAATGCAGTAAAGTACAGTATGTCTAATCTACAGTAACTTTTCCTCACAGAAAGCCAACCCTACAGTCTATGCGAAACAAAAAACTGGCCAGAAAGACTTTAAGGTACAGTAGCCCAGAAATTGGCCTAATTTAATGCTAAATGTAAAAAAAAAACACATTTTCATTTATTGTGTCATATTAAAGATTATTATCTGAGCTACAGCTACTAAGTGTAGAATTCTTATTCCGAACCTCTGAAACTTTTTTTATAAGATTATATAATTCAAAAGCTAGGAGATTGGCTTAATACTCGAGAAATTTAATTTCAAACTGTAGTTATTTGGAACAACTGTTTATCTAAAGACTCAAACTACACAGAACACCAAAAATAATGAACATCTATACACTTCACGAGTCAGCAATTCACAGTTACCAAATTCACATTTTTATTATTAAATCATAGTTTAATATTTGTACTCTACTAGAATAACTAATGTTGAATCAATATTCTCATTTTCTACAGTAGCACTGAACAAAAAATTGCATAATTTACTGTATAAACAAGAATGATGATTATCATACACACAATCATAATTCTATAACTAATTTTTTGACACTGAATAGTATATTATACATTTATTTATTATTTCAACCAACTAAAAAACAGAAAACATTTTTAGCCATATGGCTACTTCGTTCTCAAAGGCATAAATTACCAAACAGTACTTATGAGTCAGAGGATTTATATGATTATTAAATACTATTTGATTATAAAATGTAATTGGGGATTTAATAATGTTTGAAATCTTTGCATAACAAACAGATGTAATCTATAATTTTAGAGAGTACATGTATACATATCTCATGAAAACATAAGACAATTGATATTAAGATCTTTATTTTATGCTAATAATATGAATGAATTATAAAAAGAAATTACAAATTTAGAGCATTGAGGGCCTGATCCTTTATAGTCCTTTTAAAAAGGAGACTGTTATCAATCATGAGTTATGTCAAGTAACCAATTGGGGGCCAAAATTATTAACCAAGGGGCGACAGTGGAACAAAATGTCAATTAAGTGTGTACAGTATGTGCACTGCTACTATCAGCAAAAAGAGTGTAGAAGAGCAAAAAAAAAAAAAGCAGTTAAATCATAATAAAAAATTAGGTTATGGTTAAGTTTATCCCTCACCGACTCTTGGAATGCACGTCTGGTCGCTTAATGTAAATGTGTACACTTTTGGTATATTATCGTAAGTGAATTTGTGCTAACTGTTGTACAATACATTTTTTGCTTTCTACCGCATTTTTATCATTCCTTATCAATGTCTCCGCCAATCCAAATGTCTTACTGCACCCTTTGTAATAAAAGGTACTGTACTCTTTGGATAGTTGCTGTTTTTTGACTTGGGACAGCGCCATTAAATTAGTGCGTGTTGCGGATATGGCGCTATACAAAATTTACATTGCCATAGCATATTACTAATCTACTCGAATATTAATTTACAACCGCTGTGGAGGAATTAGGTCTTATAATGTAACTATCCAATTAGAGTGGAAAATTAGTAAACTGTGTCAAAATATTACTATTTTGAGCTGGATAACTTCTAAAAAAAATTCTTTGCGCCAGTATTTTAATATGAGTAAGAATACAAGTAAGTTTATTGTCTTTAAAGATGAAAGAGCTGCACTCTTTATTATGAACTGTATATAATACGCCAGTCATAAAGCAAAAATCAGCACGAGACTGGTTCATAAAATCTTTTGACTGGTCTCAAACAAAGTGCTACTTTTTGCTTTCTTCATGTACAGTATTTTCTTTAATTTATACAAACAAAAAGCATCTGTATTTGGCAATATAAAAAATATAGTGTAAAATAATAACATCCAAACTAATCCTATTCTAAAATATCAATTCTAGTGATTCTTACAGTTTATAATGACATAGACAATCGTATCACTTTACCTACCTCATGAGAAATGATTTACAACTTGCTATCAAAAAGGTCCTAAAATCCATTAATTTGAAGACAGATTGTATTCAAATCTATGTAGCTATTTCATTTATTTTCAATTTCACTGAAATCATTTTGTAATAAAACTACAAATAGAATGTATAATTTATATCCCTATTTCTCTATTTAACAAAAAAGGCTAACCTGTACATGAAGTTCAAGTATACAGTGTGATAAGCTTTTTGTCAGTGTCTTACACAGAAGAGACTATAAGCTGGCAATGAAGTAGTCGCTCCCTGTTATGTCTACCAATCATAGTTGATGATATAAACAATATACTACTCAGTGGTAATTTATTAATCAGAAATGTCAAACAAATTTGCCAGTGCTATATGTGGATATTATTTCAAGGCCAGAGCAACTCACCAGCATTTTTACAGTTTATTGACCATCCTTTCTATAGGGCATACAAATACAATCAGAAATGGGAATTTTCAAGGTACACCATTCCGTTTCCTTACCCTCGGTTTTTTAAAAACCTTTTAATTTTGGGCATCTGAAGCTTGCCAAAAGTCCTGGTGGGATCCAGGCCTGGGGAACTCTTGTTCAGATCTGGGAAAAAGTCTCAAATAATGTATCTGTGTTGGGTATAAAAAGCACTATAGTTACAGTAGGCATTGATGGAAAGACCATGAGAGAGGTATGTGGAGAATTCACAAGAGTACACTGCAAAGATTTTATATTAACAAGAGAGCACACTCTTTAATTTCTGTGCAAATTCTGTAACAACGCAGTCCGCTATTTTATAGTGCGCCCTCTAAAAAAAACAAGTACTTTCTGGTATTTTTATGTTGAGTAGAATGGCCGTCTACTAAATCTACTAAATATACATGTGTTCCATGTTTGTCAAAATTATAACAAAGAAAGTATAGGCATGCCAATGTTTGTTAATTGTTTTTGTGAGGGTGCATTGATCGTACAGTAGTGTAAATTTGACGCTTCTGTTTTGTTACACATAAAACCACAGAGTACGATATCTTGTTATATATTATAACTTATGATAGTTGGTTCTGTAAAAAATTGTGGTTTAGTTATTACTGAGAAGAGGGGTGTGTCTCTCTGGTGACATTTTTGTAAGGAAAACTTGCATTGAATCACGCATCACTGAGTTGATATATTTTTACGAATATTCGCCACAAAAATTCTTAAACCGCAACAGCCAATGTTGCTCACCTCGATGGGTAGACATCAAGCAATACCTGTTCACTGACTTCGATTTTTACAGCTTACTGTACCTACCAGCCTATCTATTCATGTAAGCTTAAAACAACAACAAACACACAGCCGAACACATCAATCAATTCAATTTGATCTGTAATTGTATGTGAATAATTTTACTGTAGGACACACCGAACGGCAGAAATCTCTACATCTTCCTTACTTGATAAATTTAAGGACCCGGTTTTTTTTTTCTGACTTACACTCAGTCTATGATGAATGCATTTCTCGACTCATCATACATCGAAGTGCGGCACACACCGGAGAATGCATGTCTTGGGTTGGTGGCTCAGTTTTCTTAGCGATGAGCTTCGGCGGCTGATTCAACCTAAGACTAATTAATCTATATAATTAAGCCCTAAAACAATTTATACATACTAAATGACGTACAAAAACCACATAAAATACTGAACTAACCTTTAACTATATATAAGAATAACTCAGTCCTCCGAATAAGTAAGAGAACACCGTAAAAGTAAACAACCATCAGACTGCAGACAGGTTGTTGAGAAGGATCGTCTTTTTTTAGCGTGAACTATGACCCAGCGTGTAGTTAGCTAATGACACGCTTCAGTGATTTATGTTCAGCCTACTTTTCAGAATATCGTAACATAGTGGAGCAAAATGATCAAATATGTAAATTGAAAGAGGAACTAATAATCGAAAATGCGTATATTTAAATTAATTATATTAATGTACATATATACAACAATATGTAACTCATTGGATAAACACAAAGTATAGTGGCCTATTCGTCGTGTGATTCAAGAGCAACGAGATGCAATTAAAAACGATCAATATGCCAACAGAAGGGAAAGGAAAAAAGTCCATTACAATTATTAATTACATTTCCGGTATGATTGATGAATGGCATTAAAAATTTAAATTTAGTGTTTAAGCTGACACATTAATGATAATATTAAGAGGTTTTACAGTACTCCATTCATATTGAAAGTCTATTCATAACATTTTAAATATCATGGTATAGGCCTAGGCCTGTCTAATAAAAAGCCAGGGTGTAGAGGAAATTCCCCTTGTGGGACTGGGGAAGAGCTCCGGATAGGGGTCGAATTCCTTCATCAACCTATTAATAGGTCCATGATTCTTCTAGACTGATGATAAATTTCTGCATAATTTAGGCATAATTTCGGTTTCATCACTTTCATCCCTTTCACTTGTGGTATAAGGGGGATCGGGGTTGGCTATTTTCTTACCTCAGCACCCCAACCATGGTGGGGGCTGAGGACATGGTATAGCCTTTCCCGGGCCACCTCTATTTCGAATTCCTAGATCCGCCACTGCTTCCCAGTGGCCTACACTGTCACTGAATTATAAACAAGATATAAATCAAAAACGAAAATAGCCATATGGTGATAGGCTATACAGGCAGGACGATAAATAAAATGATTCGCGTCATCAATGATTCGATGCCATTAAGCTCCGTAATCACATTTTTTAAAAATGAGTGAAACTGTCTTCTTGGGTATTAAAGTCGTGAATTTCAAGATCATTTTAAAAGCATTCCAGGAGAGAGGTGCCACCCCACCCACCGATTCGGTGAGCCATAGAACCCCTACCCCTTGGTTAGAGGAGGCTTGGATCACTGATGATATATAAAAACAATAATCAATCAAAAATAGAACTATAATGATGAAGGCGATATTATGCATGACGATATAAACTTATCCGATACCGGCCTAGTATGTTAAAATAAAAAAAGTAACAATGATTTAATGCAACGCCTTAGAGAAAATTTATGTTGGTTTCTAATTATACATTAATATCATTTATTATTGTCTTATTTTATTATTACTTAAAACGCATCATTAGGTTCAAAGAGGCCGCCTTCCCACAACCGACCCCGTGAGTCTTCTATTGGTACCGGTACCGTTTTTCGCTGACTTACTATACTAACTTTCTTTTATTTTTTTACAATACGACTGTTCATCATAACTAAGCAATCAGTCGTTCCATCACGATATATTCAACACATATAACACTTTTACCTTATTTTTAGGATAATATATTATAAACCACAATCAGGCATAATTTCATGTGAAATAAGTTATTATTTTCAATTAAAATCGAAAAAAAAAATACCAATTAACAGATGCATTAAATAATGCAGTTCCTTGCACGATTCTGCATTGGCTAGTGTTAATCAATAAGGATTTCCGTAAAAAGCCTCTATAAATCAAAACAGCATGTGAGAGCATGTTCATACCCTCAAATAGGCCTAACTTTAGATGACGTTAGACCAGGCATATTCATCTATGCACCATTTAATGTAATTTAATGTAATGTAATTTTTTATACTTACGTGTAATTCATCATTAATGAATACGGAATAACATTAACCTAACATGATTTTTGCAGCTGAATAGGCTTATACAGACGTGCAAAGAAATTTTTTTCATTTGAATTTTAGAACCGCGTGGTATTATAGATTATTTCAAAAATGGCCTGGCATATATACGGTACCGGTGCGCTTCATTGTTTTAATTTGATCATGTACTCTTTCAGGATTCAAATGAAATCCACTCAGGACATGTTCTTCATATACATCGAAGTTAATTAATTTAATAGCAATAATTTACTTTACTAAAGTGTGAGTACCTCTAATGTGAAATCCGGTTGGGTTCGTGACTTACTTTTGGATGCGACGTTAATAAGTCTTCACTGTCATATATTCTTTAAATTGTTATTATGATCTCCTTTTCAATAAGTTGAAAATGCTTTTGCTTTCTGGTCCAAAAGACAATACAATATACAATATTCTTTTATTATTCATCAAAAAAACATAGGAATACTTGATAAACGCACAAGAAGATGTTTCTGAGTACAAAACTACATAAAATTTGAAATGAGTTTGACGAAATAATTTTGATACGAAATATAGAAACATTTAATATAATCAGTCTTTTTAATAATAATTGTCATGATTGTCTTTCTCTGCAAACGATACGAGCCGATCGTCATAGACTTTCCCACCGTCGTCCGTCACTTATCCCATAATAGGGAGCTTTCGATTGCACGACGGTAGGACGTAGAACGTAATGACGTAACTAAAAGTAATCTGCGAGAACGTTAAGGCGGACGTCACCTCGTCGAGATTCTGGAACGCATATTTGGCCAAACCTACGTTTGCAGAGAACGTAGGACGCCATGTAGGACGGTCAGAGTGATTCCGTTCTAGCGTCGCGTCGTCGCACAAATCAAAAGCTCCCTAATAGTCAATAGGCCCTTCCGGAGTGAGTGTCACTCAAAATTTAATGACAGGATACGAGCATGTCACCATAGAGAAAATTTTCTCTATGATGTCACACAACACTCACGTTTACGTACGGTTACGAGCTGTCTTTCCGAGACATATGTATAGGGCCTAATATTCTATTTGTTCCAGCTCTTGTTGAAACCAGTAGCAACAATATTCAAAGGAAGGCCAGAGAAAAGGGTTCCTTGCAGGGGCGGATCCAGAATTATTCAAAACGGCGGAGGGGGTGGGAGGAGCACAACATTTTAGAATAGGAAGTGAGAGTGCGTTTATTTCAATACCGTCATTGATATTGAAATTTTAAAAGTTGTGGCCCCTCAGATCCGGGCCTGCATTGTGCATAAAGACCATAAAGTAACTTGAAAAATACAATTAATATTTGAATTGCTAATTTCAATATTAAGTTATAAGTTTTTATATAAAATCAGAATGAGAAATATCTTTCCCCATAGCATCTTTTCCCCACATTCTTTGAATGTAGGCCTAAAGTTCTGGCAGGAAATGTATGGATTTTCGTATAGAAAACGTCTGTAAATCAGTTTTCAAAATGTTATTTTATCTCTTGAATAATAGCATTCAACAACATGATCTTACAGTAATCTGTAATAGGGGGAAAAGTTTCCGAGGGTTCCCCAGGGGTTCCCGAGCGAAAGATGCGTGGTAGTAAATTTAAGAGCATTACTTCGTAGCCGCTGTGGGAACAAGTGCAATGATGATCAACCAATGAGAAGCAATATATAAGAGATTCACTGATCTGCAGCAGATCCAATCGGAGTATGCAATACGTAAACAAAATTCGACCAACTTCAACATATTCGACGTAATTAAACTATAAAATGTCATGTGTTTTAAATAAATTAGGACAGTTTCAAGACATTTCGACAGTACGATCATTTCTATTAAACAGTCCGGCTAACTCAGATTCTCATTTGGAACCTACGTCCACGAATGCAATCGGTAAAGTTTACAATGCGATGTTCTTAGCTAGGCCCAGGGCAAGGCCCCGCTGATGATCCAGCCTTTAGGATTATAGGGCTAGCTCTGTCAGCATTTGTAATAACCTCTACTAGGCTTAGCCTAGTCCAGGCCTAGCCTAGTTAGCCATGGTAGTCTCCCTGTATAAACCATACCGTACTATAATTTATCGACTGATACTGTTAAAATAGGTCACAAGTACAAATCAGTTGCCTCTTGCTATAGCTAGGGCTACAGTTTTATAATTATTCAGTATTGTTGCAATGTAATTGTTGACAAATGTTAAATGTACATTTTCACTGACTGACAGGGGACTGGGAAGATGATTGGACTTGGAATGAGGATGGGAATGATGACACAAATGAAGCTAAACAGGTATGAAGTTGTATTTCAGTCCAGCCTATATAGGATAGGCCATATTAATTATAGGTCCATGGACCATGGTTTTACATTCCTCACTTCATTCCGACCTTGGCCTAGTATTATTAATGCTGAAAAGCTTAGGACTGTAGTAAACATCATTCAATGTGTAATACTTAAATGGTAAAGTTTTATTTTGTCTATCATTATTAAATATTTTCATATCATCTGGTTTTTTATTACTTTAATTATATTTTATATAATATTAATTATTAATATAACACATTATTAACCACCATCATTTATTATTTGATATTGTCATCATTATTTATGTAGTGTTTCAATAAAAATGTTTTCAGGTTTTCTTGAGTCTTCTTCCTGTTATTTCTTATTCTAATCTAATTCTGTTCTATATGTTTCCATATTTTGCACATAGAGAGTATACAATAATAAAAATAATAATAATAAAAAGAAGAAAAAGCGCATAATACATAGGTCTCTATGCGTTACTGTAATTATATACTTGTATCAGTGTAAAGAAAGAAAGAAAGCATTGGAGAAATGTTTTTTTTTTTTTTTTTTTTCAGGAGGATGCAGGAAATAATAAGGAGGGGAGTATAACTAAGGATGATTGGTTACAAGACTGCTGTGTATCCCTTTCTCCAGCCAATGATTTGTTGGCTATAGCCTATGAAGAAAAAGCAATCTTTCTGCAGCGTAAGTTGACATCCTATAATCATATGAGTACCAATTATGTTTTCAGTCATCTTGTAAAAAATAGGTCAACCTTTGGCAAATCTTAAATTAGTTATTAGTTAAAACCTCTCTTCCAATATCAGTAACTATACATAATAATAATAATAATAATAATAATAATTATAATTATAATTATAATTATATAAATTATAAATAACATTACATTTGAATTTTTCCTCAGAAAAATGGGATCCAGATGAAACAGAGGGCGCTGGTTGCAGGTACCACGTCATATTTAAAGGGACCCTCATCCAAGAAGAAGGGTATGACATTTTCATTTAAACAGTATAACACGATCAGTCAATCAAGCAAGCAATCAATCAATCAATCAATTGATTTATTTGTTTGGGATTTAACCGTTGAGTATGTTAGCCATGATAAGTACAAACTCAACAAAGTATTTTGAACGTTAAATACAAAATTTAGTGTTGTTTAACCAACTGAATACGAAAAGTACTTAACAGATTTTCTGTTGAGCACAGAAGATCCCATTCTAATATGACAAATGATAAAATTTTTTTCTCTTCATCATTTTTAGTGTAATACATTATAATATTATATATATGAATATAAACAATAATATATATATATATATATTTATATTTATTTAATACTTCCTGAGTAAATCCCAGAAAGGAAAACATTTGAAGGACAGCATAATAATCAAAAGAAAAAAATAATGGAGCATAAAACTATATAATTGGAGATAATTTTCAAGATACAATAACATTTATTTCCATTTCGTTTTCAACAAAATACAAGAAACAGGTGGCATCACCTAAAAAGCAACATTGCTTGTAGCAGGGATGCCATAAACAAAACAACATTCGATAAGATGTAAATTAGAAAAATTAAATCTAAACAATATAAACGAGAAATACATTCTCAGTATTGTGGTATTAATGCTGTTTTTAACAGTACTGTAAAACCTCAAATTTAAGCCCAGTGGGCTTAACCTCGAGATGAAGCCCATCTCGATTTGAAGCCCCCTTTTTATATTTGCAAAATTAGCCTCAAAAAGAAGCCCATGGGCTTCCTTTCAACATAGCATAGGATTCTTTTCGAGATAGTACAGTACATACACTGTACATGAATTTCAAAAAACAAAATAAATTAAAAACAAGCTTGGTTTATACAGTAGATTAGGTGATTTAATGTGAGTTAAATATATTCCATGATACAGATTGATGTAACAGTGGCCTTATTTATTGTTTTATAGTACAAATTCACAAAAATTTACAGCATTCATTTTGAAAAGAAGCCCCCTCTTTACTTTGCAATAGTAGCTTCGAAAAGAAGCCCATCCAAAGTCTACAAAAAAAAAGAAGGCCAGGGCTTCATTTGAGGTTTTACGTATTGTATTCTCTAAACATTGCAGGGAGTGTATTACAACAGTTATGTGCATACCGTTAGCATCCCAGCAACGCAGTTCCCAGGGCATGCCTGACTGGACGTGTGTTATAGTCGGATTTACTACTGGTTATGTTAGAATGTATACCGAGAATGGTGCCCTCTTGCTCTCACAGTTGCTCCACGAGGATCCTGTCTTGAAGCTCAAGTGTCGGACACATGATGCACCTCGTTACCCCGGAATTGCAGAACAACCGGAAGAGCTTTCCATTTTGTTTCCGACCTCATTAGTACTGGTGGATGGATTCAGCTTGTTTCAATCCCTTCGAGCTTGTCGCAACCAGTTAGCAAGAGGTACTGAATAAGCAGATCTTATATATTCATTTTAAACTGTTACTCTCCACATTTTTTAATGTCATTCAGTTTTATGTTTCTTTGTTAATGTTTGAAATTTACCATGAGACATGAAATATTTAAGTTTTTAGCTGATTTATGTAGTTCTTAATATGCAAATTCTGAAATTTATTACTAGCCAATTTCAAACTACACAAAAAGTGTAGGAACAATATTATTTACGGCCCGTCTATAATTTGAAAATATAATAATTATTTATAAGATTTATGTTTCTTAGTTTAACATTGATAGTATATCATTAAATTCTTGAATATTGTCAGATGCTGATTTTAAAAATATTCATATATGGTACATTATAAAATATATTTAAAAAACAGGTTTTTTTTTTAATTTTTTGTTAGAGAATTCACTTGAATTCAAACTCAGTACTCTGGGATTATAAGGCGAGTTCCTATCACCAAGCTTTAGCTTTTCACCCATTATAAGTTGATTGTAACATTATAAGTGGGTCCTACTTGTATATAAATGTTAAGCATTGGCTACTGTGTATTTAAAGAATAAGCATTTTGGTTTTTTTTTAGCACATGCCAGTGGAACTGATGCTATTCAACCACCTCCATTAGCCTACAAGAAATGGGGGTTACAGAACCAAGATGTAATAGAAGATCAAGTGAGTTGTGGTAAGATTAAACAATTAATATCACCAGTGCTATTAGGGACTATTGAAGTAAATTCTCTCTTAGCCCTAAAAATAAATAATTAAAAAAATATCATAGTTCTTCTTGCAGGATTGAACCAATTACCTTCGGATTACAGGACGAGTAAATTAATCAACAACCTGCAGCTTTAATTCTATCCAACCTTAAAACGAGACATTAATTAGATTCATTAATGATATTAAAAGTTTAGCTTACAGTATATTTTAATGATTTAACTGAGTCTGACTCATTATTGACTTAGTTACTCATATTGTGCCACCAGCTTGACTTGATATTACCTTGGTTAATCACAGTAGACTACCCATGTGACTCCATATTGACTTAGTTACTCACATCAGTCTGTGCTTACTTTCATTTATTTACTTTACGTGATTCAAGCGTGGTGTACTGGTTTTGAGAATACTGTTCATTGCTAATTATTGGTTTCGTATTTTTAAACTTAAGTGTCTTGTCTCAAATTACTCTGTTATCTGTCTAGAACAGATTGACAAACAGTGTTTTCTGTGTTAACACTCTGCCCGCCAAACACGGAGATCTCCATGTTTAGTAACCCAACGCTTGACCGCCAAACATGGAGATCTCCATGTTTCAGGTTTTTTTACGGAATTTTCTGTGTTAAGCAGTGGTCTATGTATGAGTCTTGATATGGGGATGGGGTGCAAAGGTGAAGTTTGGGGTTCAATGATTAGGTGAGGGGTACTAACTTGGAAAATAAAGTGATTTGAGGTGATTTTTAACTATTTTAAGCTTGATTTTTTTGCTTCAAACATTTTCAATTGTGGGGGTGGGGGAGAAGCAACTGGGTGAAAAAGCACCCCTAGATACACTACAGTACTATCTTTAAAACTTGGTTTCCATGCATTCGCTACACTGTCACTACAGTGTTTTCAGTGCAATTTTTATACTTCGCAACAGTCCCCGTCGTAATCACGAAGACTAACCAATTATACCGAACAAAGAGCATCAATTGAATTGAATGGAATTTAAAATGTGATGTAATTATATCAGTGGTTAATACAATGGTTTACAGTAGTACAATTATAATTCACATTGATTTTCATTTTTCTATATGAATTTCTTTTTAAAATTATTTCTTGAACAGGTGTGATAACTCCATGTGCTTTTGATCAGCTACACACAGCATCAATTCTGGGAGGCTATTCAGCGGCTATTAAGTCCAATGCACCCATCTGTTCAAGATACCTGTCGGTTGGATCAAGTCCATTTGTTGGTGTTTTTGATGCTGTTGAGGTTAGACTAATATTTTGTAATATGCATCTTTTCTCATTTCATGTTTATTAGAACCATTGGTTTGTTCTTTAACTGATTGGTTATCTACAGTATTGGTAAATATCTTTATACCAATCAGAGTACCCATCTCCAGTTCATAGCATTTGGCACATGAGTGCAGGTGTTTAATAATATATCTTATATTTTTAGGGTAGTACACAGCCTCTAATGTCAGATGTTGCATTTGCAGTAGCCAGCAAGTTGAAATCAGCCCTTATTTCTGCTGCTAGGTAAATTTACTACCGTGTAACTAATATGTAGTTAGTAAGATGTCATATATTAGATAGTATCTGTTGTGTAAAAGATATATCATCATCTCCATGGCAACAGATAGGACGCCCTCTTCCAAAACTGATTACTTTTTCTCTTCGGTAATAGCGCATGAATGGCGCCCTCTTGCTAAATGGGAAACTTTTGAACCTTGACCGACGCTTCTATTTGTTACACGTAAATCGCGGAGAACACTATCTTGTCTTTATAAGATCTTTGATCTGTATTCAACATTTTTGAATTCAACCATTATTTTGTTGGGTTAATTTTATTTATGTTGTTGAAGGGTATCGTGATGCCCAGTGTGGCTGGATTCAAGTCAAAGAGGACATACACAAGGAGAAATCGGAGCAGGTTAAAAGTCCAAAGAGAAGTAGAACTGCTACATTTCCTAGGCTAGCCTTATTCTTGGTCATCTATGCTCCACGGCGAGGGATCTTGGAGGTCTGGAACACCCAGCAAGGTCCTAGAGTTGCTGCTTTTAACGTGCCTAAATCATGCAGGTAGGTGTGAGAAATTTTCTTTATTTCTTTTGACTACAGTACAGTAAGTAAGTCCTTACAGAATTTTGGCTTAATATCAGTAGGGGCTGAACCACATTATTTTCATACTGCCCTCATAAGGAATAACTCCTATTCAAAATCTATGAAAGGTTCGAGTTAAGCAAGCATATGGCTACCATCAATTTGCTACAGCCTTTCACCAAATAATAATAATAATTTGTTTTTATATTATATAAAATATATTTTTCTTTAATGATTTTCTCAGCTTTTTTTGGACACTTTGGTATGAAACTGATAAAATTTTATATTAATACCGATGTACTGTAGATGCAGAGTTTTCATATTAATCTTCTTCTGTGGTTAATACATCATCTGGTTTACAATAACATGATACAGAATATGTCACTTATTGTGTGATTGATATAATTGTTTTTATTGATTTATGCTTCACTTATTCATAAAACAATTTTTTACTTTATTTTTGTTAGACTTCTTGCCCCAGGCCATGGTATTTTAGGATATAGTCATTTATCAGTGCAAGATTCCAGGCGAATGTATAAGCAGCTTCAGTGTGTCTTGATGGAGCCTAGTGGGTTGATCAGGACAATCTATGTGCCGTTTCATTTAGCCCTTAGTGATAAGAACAGCAAGAAAGCCAGAGATATGCATCTTGTAAAGAAACTCTCGAGTTTGCTGCATAACAGAAATAATCTCAAAGGTAGGGCGAAGTACAAAATAATTACAAAAATATACTAGTTAAAAAACTGCATTGTCAGGAATATGATGCTTAACTGTATTTTTTTTTTTATATTTCTGGCTTGAAACATGATGATATTCTTATCTTTACTTGCAACATTAGGTGCTTTAGTCTAATTATAATATCATTTGTTTAGAATGTTAAGTTGATGGTCTAATATGCAAAATGATGGTGGGTGCTTCAAAATGATGATGAAAAATGTGATGTTCGGAATAGAGTAAAAATCTTTGAAATATAAATATATTTAACAGTTAAACAAAAGTTAACCCAGGCAATTATTCAACAATATTTGTGTAATTCTGTTTTTATTTCAACAGAACCTTTGGAACAAGCAATAACTCCTGTTCTACTGGATATTAAGATTGCATCATATAAGCAACAGGTTAAGACTCTATATTTCTTCAGGAATAAGTTAATGTACACCATCTGACTTGTACAGTAGTGTGTTGAGAATATCTGACTATATTGTGGAAATGTTAACCATGCTTTAACCAATCACATCAATCAAATGTATATGTAAATATCAAATATTACCAAATAATACTTAAATTTTAGTTAAAATTGATAATGGCTGTATTATACACATTTTTTCAGGGATTGAACAAAATCTTAGCTACAAGAAATGTGCCATCTATGGTTCAGCTGTATGCCATGGAATCACTGGCAGCACAGTTAAGATCACAAGAACCCAACTCATTGGATTATGAAAGTCAATGCTTACTCCAGTTTTGCCAGGCTCAGAAATGTCTTCTAAAATCTTACAATGGCATCTTAAAAATCAACAGTGTTGACATGGAAGAGAGGATGGATGAAGGCAGTGTGGAGGTAGTGAACTTTTTTAGTAGTTATATTTTCAGACATAAACAAGATGGTTATATTTAAATTAAGGTGTTGAACAGAACTGAGTTCCAATCTTTCACACACAGAATCTTAAGAGATTATGAGAGGTACTTATGAAAGAAAAGTGATGAGGATGATGTTGCAGATATATTGATAATGAAGGAAATTATCGTTTAAAAATTTATGCAAAATTTTTTCACATAACATCGTATCTGCAGTAATTTGGGTGCAGATAATAATATGATGATGAGATGATAATCCAAAAGATATTTAAATCATCCACATATAAAATATGCTGTTTTGATGTGTGTAATTTACGTATTTAAAACAAATATAGGCATCTGAAACAGAATATTAAATGAGACTTCTTGATGCTGAAATCTAGCTGAAAGTCTTTAAGAAGTTTACGTAAATTTAATTTACATACGATATATAAGAATTGAAATAAAACAAGTTCTCATGATCTCGAAAGCTCTGATGAGGGCAGTATAATAGAGGTAGTACTAGTAAAATATATTGGCCCTTACGGCCACCAATACAAAAAAAAAAAAACTATCAATCAGCTGAGTGTTTCTAGAGCTCCCCATTGGAGATTGGAGCTAGAAACTGACCACATCAGCTATGTTTTTTTTTTCTTTAGACTCTTGCAGAAACATTGGCAATTGATGCCATAGAAATCAAGCAATTTCAAGAACAGATTGACAATTACCTCAAGGCTCGCTACCAATCAAAAGTGCATTTTGAAGACAAACCCCAGTTTATGGATACCTCTCAATTTCTGCAGTGTTTTGAGGTTAAAGTTGAACATCGTTTGGAAATCCAGGATGAGAAAGATGTGGACACAACGATGGACAACCAGCCTCAGGCAGTGATCAAGATTAAACAGAATCTCAGTGATGAAGTCCAAACACAATTAGGTGAGGTTGAACTTTGAAGTAACGTCTCTACCCCTTAATACAGTTACAACATCCCTACACCAAGGTGCATACTTTTGCTATTGGTATTGTTTTATTTTCATAGCACCCGTTCTTCTATAGTAAATGTGAAAACCGATGAAATTTTATCAACATATTTGTATCAGTTCCTATTTTCAGAGAAAGTATTTAATATTAATTAAGATCATCAAATCATATTAATTGGAATATTTTGTTTCAGGTGCTTTTCTATTTAGAGCTTGTTTAACTGGTGAGAGTGCTGTGCAAGATCTGTTTCCAATCATTGAACAACTCAGCATTCCAATTCAGGACTTCCTGGTGAGTACATGAAAATCCACATTTTTTTTTGGCCATTTTGTCCCATAGGCTTTAATATTCACTCTATGCTGATGAAACAATTGTGTTGTCAAGCAAGGGGGAGTTTTTCATCTTGAGTGACACATCCTTTAGGACAAGTCATCTAAGGTGTGAATCATCCATGGTACCTGTACTAACTGCAAGTAAAGCATTGTTTTTTTAACAATGTATTTCATATCTTTTAATCATATCCTATTTTATAATCATTTAATTTCATTCAGTAACATCTCCTAATTACATAACCCTCTGACTGAACAGAGTTTTTAATTGAGAAAATTTGTGATTCAAAGTTTGAATTTTTATAGCATCTCAGTAGTGAGAGTAGCCCTGGGCCTAAAGCTACATAATATACAGGGATATGTAGGATTAAGCCTTGCCATATGAGCAAAATTTTGTCACAAATATAACAGTTTATATTTCTTGCTTTAAAGGAAGTTTTATTTGAATTTATGGGTTTAAACATTGTCATTCTTGGCTGTTATAATATTTCATATTATTTTGAAGATTTCTAAATACAGTTTTTAAGAGTGTCTGTAATGACGTCATTGCCACAAATTGAGTTGTAATTGGAAAGTTCATTAATTGGGAGATGTTACTGTATTTAATCTTTTATGTTTGCTCTAAATCCAGTATTGATTAAAAGATGCAAGGTATTATTATTGTGCAAGAACATTAATTAATATTGTGACATATATTTATGTTTCTTTTTTTTGTAATATCATTCAGATAATATAAAAACAAATGAAGTATTCTGTAAATAATTTTCATATTCAAGACAATTTTCATTTCATTCTTAATTGTTTTCATAATCTTTTTACAAAAGGATTTGATGAAGGCAAGTTGTTTGTGTTTGCAATTTATACAGTATTTATTTTGTAAATTTTATTCCTAAGTGCTTCAGTCCTCATAAAATGTGTTAATCTTTGAATTTTTACCCCAACATTCTTTTTGCTATGAGAATAAAAAAATATTGCAGTTACATTTTTACATGCTTTCTTTTACATATCTGCTTTCTTCTACATAATCTGCTTTTTTTCTATTCTCTACATTTTCAATCTGCATATAAATACCTTTTTCATTTTATTTATTTGTATTTTGCAAAACCAAATCATAAATTGTATTTATTGTCTCTTATTTTTTGCAGCCATTCTACCCTTGAAAAATATACTATTATAAAGTTCTATTTGTGGTAATAATCTGGGAGATTCTTACTTACCCCCAGCACTTGGTGAATGTTTTGACTCCTTATATTGTATCATCAAATTATAAACTTACTAAGTAACAATATGCTTTAACATTTTTTTTCATTTTTAAAGTAATCGTAACTTTTTTATTGCTTTTTGTTTGTGGGTTTAACATATATTTTAAAGTTATTGTTTTTAAATTCTATTTGTCACTGTCATAACCATACTGTGATGGCATATCATTCTTATTTTTATCATCACCTTTTTTTAATTATTGTTATTACTGTATTATTGTTTAGTAATTTAAGTTATTTTTTTCAGAGTCTATTCATTTGCTCTTACTGTCAAGTAAAAGTCTCCATCCTATTGAGAATGAGTACATAGTTCAATATTCTCATATATTATAATAATAATAATGCTGAAAAATTTATGAGGCGCCAATTCCAAATTGAATGATCAAAGGCGCGAGCGTTATTACCCCTGGTCACTGGATAACGTACAATGGCAAACCAGCACAAAGTGCAACTTTATCTGCTCCTTGGGGAGTATCATTAGAACTAGAAAATTCAATGCCACAACATCCTACCAGGTACCATTTATACTCCTGGGTAGAGAGAGACAAAGGTAGATAAAGTGCCTTGCCCAAGGACACAAGCGACTTGCACAGTGAGAGTTTCAAACCCCTGACCTTAAGGTTGGGAGTCCAAGCCACAATCGATGCGCCAACCACTTCTAAATGTGAATATTTAGCATAGTCATAAAATCACAGAAAGGTCATATTGATTTTTTGGGCTCTGAGGTCTGATAGTAGCCAGTTTGACTGTTTAGTTGTTGAATGATTTAAAACATAAAGTGGTGACATCAAAATGTCTAGACTTCTAAATTCCTGTGATGTCCCTCTGGAGTATCTTATATCAGAACAAGTAAAGTTATGATGTTTCAATATCAATATGATATTATAATATGATGAGAGTCCCATGAAACTGATGTTCAGCAATTGGAACTGCATTCCAGTTGCACAGTTGGACAATGCTTTACTTTTTTTCTATATTTTGTTAGCACTTTAGATATGTTAGTCATTAATAAAAGCAATAACATTTATAATAACATTTTGAGTGACATTGCCATCAATGTGACATTTTGACAGCTACATAGTTATTGCATTAGCATTGGGTTTGTGTTGCTTTGCTGTAACAGCATTTTTGCATTATTTGTTTATATGTGGGTGGTTGTATCAATTACCCGAGGGTGTGTTTGGCATTTTATTTAGTTGAAGGGTGTTGGATAATTCTAAACATAGCATATAATGGCAGAGGGTACAGTATGAGTGGCATTAACTTAGCAGCACTGTTGATGCATTATGTATTGTAGATGGGTCGTGGATATTTGTATCAATAACACTACAGCAACATTAACAGCGAATGTATGCTGCATAGTGTATTAGTAATATTGCCATGAGAATAACATAGGCTAATTGTCTAGTTATTGGATCACAACTAAATATAGATATATCTAGTCATACTGAGAAGCTTTTTTAATATTGACTTGGCATATTCGTCATACTATACCGAGTGAATTCCTGCAAAGAAATGTTTGATATATATATCTTTATTTTATTTATATGTATTTTATTTTTATTTGGAATAAATGCCTCCCTCGAATAATAAATAATAATAATAATAGTAGACTTATTGAGCGCATATTATTGAGACCTCTATGCATTTAACATAAACATGAAAAAAACATACTAAAAAGAAAGTAATACTTAAAAAAAACTAATCCTACTTTAAAACTAAGCATGCCTCTGGAATAAATTTTCTCCTCGAATAAACTCCCCAGGGCATTTATTCTTTCCTCGAATAAACGCCCACTAAATGACTGTAAACAAAACTCTAGTAGAGCTGCATTTTTTCTAACCTGGTTGGGATCAATTAGTCTTTAATGATGATGCATGATGTGTTGTAGTTCCACATTTACAGTGAAATTAAGGGACGTTTGGTATACTGTATACATATCCATTTTATACTGTATACATATCCATTTTACAAAAAAAGAAAAAAGAAAATAAACGCCTCCCTCTAATAAATGCCTCCCTTGAATATATGCCCCCTCAGAAACCCTTCTCAACAATAAATGCCCAGGGGCGTTTATTTTAATGAATACGATATATGACTAAGCATTATCTATTTTATCATTGAAATATTCCATGAAGTCTTGTTTTTTTTAAACAGGTTCTCTTAGTGAAGACATGGCTTGGGTATGAAGAAAAGTTGCTAAGAAACTGTGAATCCTTTTGTCACCTACACCGGTTCTTAACGCTGTTCAGCGAAGCTGCTAAGAAATCCAAGAGAGACGACTTCAGTTCCTGGATTGAGCTGCAAGACATTGTGTTGAACACGAAGCAAGTTGGAGCTGCCTTGGTTGTTGCTATGGTTATTAAGTCAGTTCTTGGTGTGTCGTCGCAGGCTACCACCTCTACTGATCAGGTAATTATCCATTATGAAGTGGAGATTGGTTGTTAAAATGTTTGTGTTCCAGTCCCATGTACTGGCTCAATTAAGCCAGTCACACGCTAAATTTTATGATTTTTGTATGGCTGACAAATCCATCTCCACCCCCCGTGAGGGTTGTCCATGCAACACTTTTTTTTTTTTTTAATTTATTTAATTCTCAACCAACAAAGATAAAAACCTCCACTAACAGGTTGGCGAAAAAAACTGTCTGTTGATAGTTGGTGGCAGTGAATCATCATTAAAATGATCTATTGAATTTTTACCAAATTGTGTTTGTATACCATAGTTACCTAACTGAGAAATTTGGAATGCGTGACTATACACCAGTTGTCTGGGTACCCGAGGGCCACTTGACACCCCCGGGGTCCAGGGGCAGAGTACCGGTCTGGGTCTGGTCTGGGTTTCAGTCACATAATCAACTGTGGATTGTAACAATGAACCTGCAAGACTGCACACGCCTCCTAGATTCTACTAAATGCATGGTTGGCTGGATTGTTTTGGTCGAGAAAGAGATATTTTCTTGGTGAATTGATTCTCAAACGAGATAACGAAAGAATTCTAATGACTCAAGTTACTGCATGACTGTTTTTAGATTTTTAATAAAACCAATTTTTTCTAATTTTAAATACATTTTCCCCTAAATTCGAGGTAATTCGTTAACACGCATGGACTTTTACTAAATGCGTAACAAACTTATGCTCAAGCATGTGTTTCTGCAAAATGTGTGTTTCATCCAAAATTACTTTAAACCGTTGAACAATGCGAGACGGTTGGTAAATATGGTATATGGTTTTCAATCCCCTGCTGTTCATTTTCCTTATGTCTTTTATCAAGTCACTTTACCTTCAGTCCACCCAGCTATACCTGTACTAACAAATTTCTTGGAGTAACTTTGATGAACTTGTATCCCATCCAGGGGCATATCCCATTCTCCTCTGCTTCATGCTACAGAAACTGGAGATAAGCTCCAGCCTTATGATCCCTAGTGGTTCCCAAAGGATTTACTTGTTACTTAATGATGCAATAAATGGGCAGAAAAACTCTTTCAGATCATTTTAAAAATATTATTAATGTATTTTACTAGCAGATGGAGACTGATGTTACAGAGGCTACCTCTGACCAATCAGCCTCTGTGAGGACCCCAGAGCTAGGCCACGACTGGGTGAATATTCTTGGCACGTCTGAGGCCTGGCGAACAATTGTAAACCAGCTACATGATGTAACGTCCTTATGCTGTCTTCTGAACACCAAGCCAACCAAGGTGTTGTAGTTTATATTATTGATGATGATGATGATGATGATGTGATAATGATGGTAGTGGTAGACAGTAGGGGTGACTACTTCAGGAATGGGAGCATGAGAAATGGTGGTAGTGATGATGGTTGGTAGTGGTGTTTGCATCTGCAGGAATGATGCCAAAATGAAAAAAACTGTAAGTGTAAGTGTTACTGCACAATTATGCAGATGTCTATGTTTATGGAGAAATAACCTACACACAGTGACAATCACCATTTTAGTCATTGCTAGCTACCTTCGCATTGAATGTCATAAATTTCCTTCTTTTTAGGATATTGTTACACCCATGGAGAAAGGTGACACAGTTGCTTGGACAGCAAGCCAGGATTTTGGAGTTGGAACACAAACGCCATTGACCGATATCACCCTCAAAACATTGCTTGATGGGGGCCGAGGTAACTTTTCATTCATGTCTTATATTTTTAATTATTTATGTCCCTAGCAAAGATAACACTTACTCACTTTCCTCTTCTGATTTAACTTTTTTTTTTGCCTTGGTAGCATAAATGAACATCAGTTGTTGTGTTTATAATCAACACTAAAGTGGTAGTCATATAATCGCATTTTGTGTGAGCCCCAATAATCCTGCTAAATTGTCAACATCCCTAGATTTTAAGGTTATTTTATCCTGTCAGCTAGTTGTAAATACAGTGGTGGTGCCAGTAGAGGGTCAGGGAGGGCAAATTGTCATTTCAACTTGTGGGGATGACCATTTTAAGGTAATGATACTAAACACTTGTTTATTCACAGTACTAACAATTACTATTGTTACTTTTCTTTGTGGCAGATATCTTTGCGGAGCTGCTAGGCAAGTGGGTGGTGAAGTACAGTGTATCTCCATCATTTTTATCCAATTGCAGTTTGGTTCAGAGATCAATGAGTAATGTTAGTGATACAGAAATGGTTACCATGGACACAGAGGCAGACGATGAAGGCAAACGCCACCTTCAAAGTATGTCAATTTTTATATTGATAAGATATGCCTATATTCTAGTGATATGATTAAAACTGCATGTCAGTAGTATAAATGCATATAGTTGTTTCCTGTGTGATTTTTTGCATCTGCATTTTCATTATTTTATCCACGCCTCGTCAACTGATAATTTGTTTGATAAGTCATCATCAAGAACATTGATGATCAAAAGAATATTGATAAGTTAAACCTGTTATTGTAATTCAGGTCATAGGTCATAAGTGTAGTTCCATAAAATCGTTACACTGGCGCTAGAGTTTTTACTGCAAAAGTTGCACTGCCTGGCTGATCCCAACACAATCAAGAAGGCCATCAATTCAACTGACCAATCAGCATTGCCAACAGCTGTCAGCTATAGCATGTAGCAATTTTATGGAAACCAGGCTTTACTTTCATGCAGATCGTCGACATCACATTGAAGCTGTCTGATTAATGTTTTTATTTTTAATAGAATTGTTGTCAGATCTGCTGAAAAGGCTGCCCTATAGCTTGGAACATGACTCCATTCAGGCACACTGTTGCTGGGAATATATTGTGCAATGGAATAAAAGCCCTGAGGTAGAGATAATATGAATATTTGCAAAAATAAATGTATTGATATTATTATCAAAGTGAATTTGAATAAGAATAAGTACTTTTAAATATGAATGAAATTGAAAATTTTGTCATGAATTATGCCATGAATACATTTTAAAATGAAATCATTTAAATATCATTATTTTGTATATGAGTAGATGTAGTTTATTTGATTTTTTTTATATATAATTTATATGAAGATAATAATAAATATATTTTAATATAAATATTTGTGTTAATGAATTCCTTTTAATAAATTAAATATAGAGGTCAGTATTGATTATTTGCGCAGAAATTATCTTGATATATAATAGTTACACAAACTATTAAAAAAAAAATTTTTTTTTGAAGGCAACTGATATGCTGGCACAGGGGCTTGAACACCTTAAGATGTTACAGAATGCCAGTCTTAGGCAAGGTATGTTACTTTATATTAGAATGTTGTCTATTTATTAAATACTTACGTGGAAGGAGCAATATGCCAATTTCCTTTTTGAACTTACCTAAAAAATAATGGGATCATCCAACCAATTTAGTTGCATGCAGTTATTGTATGTTCTAAGACTAAAATCATTCAATAACAAAAAAAAAAAAATAAATAAATTACCAGGGTCTCAAGTTGAAAAAACCCACTTCCAGGAAATCTTTTCTAAACACATCTCTTTATTTTTCTATGCATGGTGATACCATCACTAGCTTACTTCCTTTAGGCAATTGATAGTACAGTATTAAGAACAAGTGAATATAATGAATTTGCTGGAGATTGGTTTAGTTTTTAAATTGAAATAAAACATATAAAAATGACGATCTGCAAGACCAAAAAAAAAAACTGTGTTGGCCAAGCTTCTCCAACCCAATATCTTGATAATCTAGGGTGGCCTTCCTTTGCAAAAATACTTTTTGTTTTTCTCCAATCGAGAGTCCAAAATATATGTAAAATGTTAAAAAGGCACTTTCCAAGCTTTAATTGTAATTCAATAGTTTAACTACAGTGGATGTTAGCCCGCGATTACGATTTTATCATCCGAAATGCATGAGGTGAGTAATTGTTTGCTATGACCTCAATATATAGGCCGAGGCCTAAAGTTGAAAAAAAAAAATCCTGACCGATCAACCCTGATTTTCAGTTGCCATTTTGCCTGGTCAACAAAATCATTTTTTTTGTTGTGTAATAACAAGTGATAAAGGTACAATTTGAATATTTAAATTTCACTAAAGCCCTATCAAGACTATCGAATTATATATTACAAATATATATGACATGCCTAAATATGGTAATGACATCAAGCTGAGTCCACACTATAAAATTTCCATTGACAAAACACTGCTGTATGTCCATATATAGTCATGATGTGCCTATATTTGGTCACAATGTGATGTCATCATGACCATATTTAACTTAATTTGAATATTTATTAGGTGTTGCTACTTTAATGTGGAGCACATTCCTGGTCAAGAGAGTGTCAGCTGCTGCATATTTGATGGACAAAGTTGGCAAAGCACCCAAGGATAGGTTGTGCAGGAAGGTAAAAATAAAAGAAACTTCTTTCACTTTGAGCAGACGAATGCTGGTGTGGGTCAAAAAGACCTTTGCTTTTTTGAAGGACAAATCTTACAGAACACCCACCCAGATAAACGCATAACAGGAAGAGAAAGCGTAATTGCCTGCATGTCGTGTCATATAAGAGAAATCTGGTTAAGGTTTTATCCATTTCTGTCCTGCTGTGTATATTCGACTGAAGCGAGACTTGTTTAGTGTTAATTTTTTTTTCAAGAGGATGAAAATAAATATAACATTTTGTTGTGTCATTTAGCAACAGAATGCAACGGAAATGTCGAAAGTATCAAGGCAGGGTAGAAAAACAATCATTGTAATGAAAAATAAAAAATGCAGTGTTTGATGCAAAAAAAGTATAGTAGAAAATTAAAATAGATTTCATGGCAAATATATTTATTCTAAATAATTGTTATTTTCGCAAGGTTTGCACAACAAAAAAAGAAATTTAATTCTACTATGTTTTTGTAGATTCAACTTTTATATAATAAAATATAATAATAATAGTTTTTTAGTTAATATTTCTTTAATAAATATTTTTCTTAATTAGATTAGCATCAATGCATGTTTTGGTCATTTCCCCCTCCCCCACTGACCTTCCAAATGTCTTATTATTGTCACATAGGAAGTGGGGTTAAGTGATGTTACACTACAGAAGTTCATGGGGTCAGCGTGTGATCTGTTTGAGGTCATTCAGTTGGTAAGTCATCGTGTTTTATAGGTAATGACAGACTACATCCATGTACAGTGCATTAATGTGCCGGACGCTTCGCTTTCAACTGTTTGAAGTTCAAGGTTGTACGTGTCTTTCTTCTTAAAAAAATGTTGATGAAAACTCTGAGTAATTTACTCTCAGACATCCAAAATTATTTCTTTTAACAACTTTATGAGATCAAAAATTATGTTGTTAATTCCAATATTACTCTTTAACTATTCTTTGTAAATTATTTAAATAAAACTCAATGCTTTATATATAATATTTTTATAATAATAATAATTGTACCATTTGTATTTTTGCCTCATAAAACTTTTGACCAATTTTAATTGAATTTTTTTGTACAGTAGGCAGATATATTAGCTAAACTCCACGGCCCTGTATATAGCCGCTTCCTGGCTTGTTCAGCATTGACGCCTTTATTGGATGGGACCTTGTTGCTTTGTGGTCTCAGGGAATTTTATGTCTGAATAAATATAAAAATATGTAAAATATAAAATGCTTAAATTTACAATTTTTTATGTTAGGTCGAAGGAGAGTCCACAAAACCTCCAGTGTTCCGAATTGAAGATCTCTGGCAAGTAATTCAAGGTTCCACGCCACTGATGCTTCTTGCGAGCTACCAACAACCGCCCAATCAACAACTTGTTTCGCTTCACAAACAGCTATGCACAGTAATGCATGCAATCATGAAATTTACTATGAAATCTGTGAAACCACTGCAGTATTTTGATGCACCAACCAAGAGCACGTTGTTTAAGGAACTAAGTGGTGTGCCACAAACGCCAGAACAAAATTTCAGTTTAGCATTAATGGAGAAAAGACAAGAGGTAGTTTATTCTGTGCATTAATATTTGATATTAATTAACTAACATTAATTTAAAATACTTGTAATTTCCACTTAAAAAGCAAGCCCATATTAATTAATATAACTTTGTTGCTGTACAAAAATATTTTTAAAATTAAAAAATTTATATCCGAAGCCTGTTATTCATAGTATGAGTTTATTAAAAACGAAATTATTAATTATGTCAAAACATTTGGAAATATTGAGAAAATAGGCACCTAACATTTCTCACCCTTCCAGGAATTCTTGCTTTTTGTTGAGCCTTACAAACAAAAACCTGATAGCATGTGGGTTTTTGATGGAAAGTGCTGAACTGCAATATTTTTATCATAACCTAAAAGCAATGCTCTACATTTCTGTTCTTTTAGTTTCTGAATAAACTCATTGTTTCATCATTTAATGATGTAACACCAAACCATGAAGAAGACTCTACAGCATCAACCCCAGAGGTCATTCCTGTGTCTCCCTCAGCGTCGTTCATGATCCGATTCAGGAAATGTGGACCAGCTAGCATCTGGCCAGCAGTTGCTCAACAGCTAGCTCTTATCTGGAATGTTGATGTGGATATGATTAAACGACTCCATTCATTACAGTTGTACAGCTGTGGCTATGATACACAAGCTGAAGAGGTTAGTCTTTGAGTCCCACATGTTCATGTAATGATTAAAAATGAGCCCACAGTAACAGTGGTGGTACCAACAGGGATCCAGTGGGGGCATAGTAATCTTGTAACCAGTAGCACTCCACCACTTGGCAGCAGCCAAAAAATATTTTAACAATCTAATGATTTTATAATAGTTATAATTTCAATTAACTTTCTATTCTTAACCTTGTTAAAAAAATAACCGAACAATTTGGGAAATCAGTACTTTTTTATTGAAAATGTATCCAGTCAAAAGAAAGAATAAATAAATACACAAAATGTGAAGTCATTTAGATAAGAAACTAACATGGCTACACAATTCTGGACCTCACAATATAAAAGAGAACCCCAACCCTTTCCCTGAAAACATAGCTTCCGTCATCCCCACCCTCCCTTTTTAATGATAGAAAAATGAACATTTAAAGTCAGAAACATTCAATATATTGATATAAAATTGAAAATAGAAAATTTTGGAAAATATTTAAGCAATTATAACAAATAGAAATATAAATAATTACACCAAGCAATTCCAATATTGATTATAATTTGTTCAACTCTTATAGCTATAACACAGACTTTAATAAATTGCTGTTACTTTTAAAATTATAAATTATTGGAACACATTCTATAAAATTCCTTTACCATGTCGTTCAATTTGCAAAATTTCTCACTATTTTGCAAAAGACTACAACATATACTACAAAATCGAAAAGCAAATTATGAAGAGCTTAATTTATCCATACCTAGCAGGATACTCTATTTAAGTGTGAACCAGCCATTAATTATGTTGGCAAGTCTTGGGTGGTAATTTCTCATCCCAGCAGTAAATAGTTACAAAGGCCTATCTGCTTTGAATCACATCATGTTTTCCTCAATACTTTCTTTTTTTACAAGTGCTTACATGTTTATTAGACGATTTCCTTACATTAAATTACCAAGTTTTCATGTTGCGTGCAAGACCTAAATTTAATTGCCTTGGTTACCTTTCCTAATACTCAGTTTTAATATGATCTGCTCTCTTTCACTATATTCACACAACATACAAACAAGTTTGTCATTTTAATACACACATAATCATACCACTTGACTGTCATTTTTTGATATAATTTGCTAAAGGCATATTGATTTTTAAAATGCTTGTAATTTTTGTATGGAATACTTGTTATTCTTGTTATTGTGTAGTAGTGATATTCATCCTGTGGAAAATGTTGTAGTTGAAAAAAAATAGAACACAATATCAACAGTTTATTTATTTTAACAGCAAATATATTCACCAATTATGACTACACATTTACTATTAATCTTGTACCCCTGTTTTACTTTTTTAGACTCCTGTTAGACCCTCACAGCTTAGGGAAAATCTCCTCCTTAAGAACCTGTATAACTGCTTTTCAAACCTTAACATATTGAATTTTTAAAAATTTAATTTTTACATGTAGGTTTTAACAACTGTAAGTGAACAAACTGAGTTCGCAACCCAGCTGATGGAGGTCGTGGGTCAGCGACTTCACTATATTACGATTGATCAAGCAAATGAAGTAAGTGTGGAAAAGCTGACGTCAGTTCCAGCAAATCTAATGAGTTGGATAAAAACTAAGGTAAGTTGAATAAATGTAATGTGTAGCACATTTGTTTTACTGCACATAAAGCCATGTTTTCTTAATACAAATTTTCCCATATTTTGTATATTTTTTCAGAAGTGGAATGTTTTCAGGCATAACTTTTTCCGTATCTTTAATTGATTTTTTTTTAAATGGATGGGAAGTTTATCAAAATTATTTATATTAATCATTTATATTTCTATTGTTATAGCAGACGTATGTGTCCGTATGAGATAAATGAGATGGGTATGTGTGTACATATGTATACAGGGGCCCCAAGTTGGAAAAAAAATCCCTTCCAGGAGATCTGTTTAAAATGAGCTCCCTTAACATATTTGATTTTATTTTACTGCACATGGTGATAACCATTGGCACTGACTTTTGTGAGACAATTGATAATAAATAGTAAAAACACGCAGATGTTATAAATTTGCGAAGATGGTTTAATTTCATATAGAGATTCTTACTTGCGGGAGTGTTGAATGTTTGTATTTTCAATCAGGATTAATTCAGAATTATGAAAATGTAGGTTTTGCCATTTTAAGTTATGTGTATAATTTTTTTAAATTTCAGGATTCAAGTTTATTGAAATGTCGCAATGTTCCCTTAGCAGACACAGTGCAGTTAATAGGGAAAGTGGTAGGACTATTACCAGAAAATCACAGTCTGTATACAAGAGCTATCAGCCTATTTGAAACATGCAATGCTTTAGCAGAATAAATCACATTCACTTCATATACAATTAGTGGCACATGATTCATTAAAATAAAAGTTAAGGGGACACGTTTGGGATTAAAATGTGTCCCTTAAATAAGGGTTTAATAGATATATTTCCCCTCACTTCACTGCTTAAATAGTGTTCCCTTAATAAGGGCGACCCAGAGGAGGCTCTACTTGAAGTAGGAAAGTTGCTAGTGATTGGTCAATCAAATCTTTGCTCAAATAAGCGGTAACCATCCACTAGGTGGTTATGGATTATATTACTTATGCAACTTATAATTTAATAAGCCATCTTGTTCCAAGTGCTCATGTAAATGTCAAAGTTCAAGGCTTATAAAATACAACTTATACTATCATCTTCATATTTATAAGACATTACTTAATAGCTGCTAATATTTATGGTAGTAGTAACTAATCTCCTAAAATTAATATAACTTTAAAATGCAGACTATGTTGCTATGTGATTTGCTTCTTTATATGCCTTGAACTTTGACATAGGTGCATTTGAAACTACAAGATGGCTTATTCTGTGCAATATTCTTACCACTAGTCTGCCATGAATCAATGATATCTAACATCATGTATTAATTTGTAATATTCATTTTTAATGACTTACAATTGAGTGGAACTCAATCATTTTGAGGATCATCACATTTTTGTTATTCATTAAAAGTCAGATATATCTGCTTTTAAAGCAATGAAGAATCATAAAACAAGACTTAACAAAACCTCTAGTACTGTTTTTGTTTTCTCTTATACAAGAACTGCTGTTCCATTAGAACAGTAAAAAAAATCTATACATATTTATAGTATTCACAAAACAACAAAACACTCAATAAAACCTCTAGTACTGTTTTTTTTCTCTTTTTTATTTGTAAACATGCAAAAGGTTGAACCATATGCTCTATGATAGTGGAGTTGTTTTTTGACAGGCGCAAACAGGTGGCTTATATTGTTGATTCATTGAGTGATTGGTGTCAGTGGCATAGCTAGGAATCTTTAAATTGGGGTGGGGGTGCTGATTAGGGGGTGCGAAGGTGAATTGGAGGGGGCTCGATGATTAGGTGAAAACGGCATTAGCTCTTAAAATAAGGTGATTTTTTAACTATTTGAGTGTGATTTTTTGGTGGCGACCACTGGGGCATGAGTATTTTTTGGAAGCGTGGGCACCCGTGCACGACCTAGGTATGCCATGGATTGGTGTGGAGAAAGAAAACCTTGCGTTCTGGGATTAGAGTGTTGGCATCTTAAAAACTAGGCTACATCCCCATGCAGTATGACTTGTTCGCGGAACCTGTTGCCCATAGTCATTATGCTATTTAACCAGTCGAAATTTAGCACAGGCTTACACCATATTAAAATGAAATCTATTCAACCAGGCACCCATGTTATTGCTTCATCAGTCATCAAGGTCTATGCCAAAAACCTTTCATCGCCACCAAATGCCACCACTAATAACATTCCATAACTATGAAGTTAACATTCTAGTGCATTGCCTCTCAAACAGTGGGTCGCCAAATATTTTTATAGGTTTGCAAGATTTAAGGATTTTGTTAAAATTGAATTTTATATATTCCGCTCAAATTTTTAAGTGACATTTAAACATTTCTCAATTTTGATTACCAGTTAATAACAAATTTTGAGTATCTGTTTTTTATTGTCCTAGGACGTGGGTCACAGCAAATTACCTGAACATTTGTTTGGGTTGTCTGCCAAAAAGTTCGAGAACTGATGTTCCTTTAAGCTGTAAAAACAATCTAAAACATATTTATAATATTTTTAAGCGATATATTGTATTTTTTTCTTCATTCACATCAAACAGGGAGTGAACAGTTACCATAAATTATATTTACATCTGTAGTCTACACGCATATCATTTACTCTGATGGACTGGAACCAGCATTATGAGCTGATCAGTTTATAAGAAAACCACTCTAGGGGAGGAAAACTTGACATAAGACCCTGGGGTTTGATGTTATTAAAACATTGAGACATTCTTTGAATAATTATGTATTACCTGATAAAAGCAACATCTATAAGTGCAATAATAAAACTTAAAGTATAAAGTATTAGGAGTCCAATTGATATGCCTTGCTTACATACTAGTAGGCCTACTGTCTCTTGTAATGATATTACAAAGCTTTTGCCATAATTGAATTTGACATTTTTTTCCCGAAAAAAGTTATCTCTAATTATTGTTAGAGTTAAAATTGTGATAAATATTATTTCAATTCTGAATATCCTTATTACTGTATATTGCAGACATATGTTTTTTTTTTGTTAATAGAAATTGAAAACAACCAGAGCGGCTGTTTTTAGCAAGTCACATAGTTTGTTGAAGGATTAATCTTGTCTGCACCAAAAAAAAAACTTTGTATGAAGACAGATTAAATGAAGTGTATGATAACATTTCAGAATGCAGTATAGAACTTAACAGCTCTACACAGGAAAATATTGAGTTATTAAGGTCGTAGGCGGGGTGATGCAGGCACTAGGTTAAAGTTGTTAAAAAGCACAAAAATCCACCTTATTTTGCGAGTTAGTGCCCTCTAAAGCTTGTTTTCCACTAGGCGAATCAAAGGCGTCGTTTAGGTCCCTGAGCTCTGACTGGCTGAGTATTTTTTTCGCTTCGCAAAAAAGTAGAAACTGTTCAAACTATCAATTTCACTGAAGCGAAACCCCTGACAGAAATGTGAATGCGCATGAACGACGCTTTCGATTCACGCAAATAAATTTTCCTAGTGGAAAATTAGCTTAACCTGAGCATCGAGCCGCCCCCCCCCCCCACAACTTCTCCACTTCAAGACATCTAGATAGGCCACTGGGAACACTCGGCTGCTAAAATCTGTATTCAGGGGTAAAAATTAAATAATTCAAAAGGAATTCGAGACAAGGCAAAGTGCATTGCCTGCCTCAAGCAGTGGTTAGTAAAAATACTAAAGCTTTTTTGTGGTTGTTGCTGTCACTATGGTGTTGGCTTAAAATGGTTACTGAAATGAATACTTATCAAATTCCCTGGGGAATATTCATAATGTTGGCTGTTTTTAGCAAGTCACATAGTTTGTTGAAGGATTCATCTTGTCTGCACCAAAAAAAAACTTTGTATGAAGACAGATTAAATGAAGTGTATGATAACATTTCAGAAAGCAGTATAGAACCTAACAGCTCTACACAGGAAAATATTGAGTTATT
This sequence comes from Anneissia japonica, assembly GCF_011630105.1. NCBI lineage: Eukaryota > Metazoa > Echinodermata > Crinoidea > Comatulida > Comatulidae > Anneissia > Anneissia japonica. Next base: position 1,298,193 of record NW_022712275.1, read on the forward strand.
AAGGCCGTAGGCAGGGTGATGCAGGCACTAGGTTAAAGTTGTTAAAAAGCACAAAAAAATCACCTTATTTTGCGAGTTAGTGCCCTCTAAAGCCTGTTTTCCAATAGGCGAATCAAAGGCGTCGTTTAGGTCCCTGAGCTCTGACTGGCTGAGTATTTTTTTCGCTTCGCAAAAAAGTAGAAACTGTTCAAACTATCAATTTCACTGAAGCGAAACCCCTGACAGAAATGTGAATGCGCATGAACGACGCTTTCGATTCACGCAAATAAATTTTCCTAGTGGAAAATTAGCTTAACCTGAGCATTGAGCCGCCCCCCCCCCCCACAACTTCTCCACTTCAAGACATCTAGATAGGCCACTGGGAACACTCGGCTGCTAAAATCTGTATTCAGGGGTAAAAATTAAATAATTCAAAAGGAATTCGAGACAAGGCAAAGTGCATTGCCTGCCTCAAGCAGTGGTTAGTAAAAATACTAAAGCTTTTTTGTGGTTGTTGCTGTCACTGTGGTGTTGGCTTAAAATGGTTACTGAAATGAATACTTATCAAATTCCCTGGGGAATATTCATAATGTTGGAAGCTGAATCATACCAAGTACTGACTTACAGTCTTGAGTGAGAACAAATGAAAAAATATTCCTTGTAACAACTGAACAAACAGGACTAAACTGATCTTTTTTTTAATTCTGGTTGTTCCCTCCCAAACCAGGAATTATATATATTATAAATACACTGGGTCCCGGATATAGCACTTTCACAGTCTGATGGAGGGTCCAGCCTACCTCATACCCACCATGGTTGGGGCTGAAATATTATGTCTATGGCTCTCCTAGATGGCAGGAAATACGCAATTTCAGACTTGAATTTGAATGTAATTTTCCTTTATTTCTCCTATTTAAAAAAACATTGTCTTACCTTGAATCTGCCTATGCCACCCACACCTTTTACATGATGAAATTTGTCATGCATTTAAATTTTCTACAATCCCTTGTAATATACATTTGATGGTGATTGATTCTCTAACAGGTGAGTTGGATAGGAATGTTCATTTTGATTCTGGATCATTTAGGCTGGTTTTTAGGTTCTTGAAAGTGTGATCTGTACAGGTCTGTACTATATTCTCGTGGATCAATGCAGTTCTTCTTTAGTTCCAAGACCCCCCCCCCACCTCCCTGCCAACCCTATGAATTCCATATAAATCTTAGGTATTGTTTTAGTTTACCGTATTAATAACCCAAATTTCATTTCTACTATGTTGTGTGAATGGTCATGTATCATATTGCAATAAAATTGAGAAGCACATCCACATCTCAATGAAAATATAATCAATAAAGTTCCATATTGCAGATAGCTGCAGCACACTACGTTTTTCTCAAAATCCGTAATAAATCATTAAACCAATTTGTGATCAATATATTTCTGATTAATTTTTCTGTAGGGTGTGTGAAAAATATATAATAAAAGCAACATGGATATATATCTTCATGTATTAGATGGCTTCTTCCCACGACAGTTTAACTATCACTTTGGGAATAGAATAGCTAGAATCATACGATGGGTGATGTCATACTATGGAAGCTATTGATGGACAGCTGGAAATTTAACTATTGTTACCTAATGTTTTTTTATTCTGCAGGATATGAATAAGGATGTTTAATAACAAATTGAATTGAATGCAATTTCTATATTTCAAAGTGGCCTATAAAACAAAAGTGTATACGCCTGGCCCACGAAGTAAATTATTCTGGCCCACGTGAAATAATAAAATTATTTAAAAAATTTTTTAAAGAAACTAAAAGTAAATCATTCAATAATTTTTTTTTTTCAATAAAGTGAAGACCAAAACACAACACTGGGTCAATGTGAAGTAGGGGTGACCCCCACCCAAATCTAGAATCAAATCCGTTACCACTAATCGACAAACGCCAAAAGATCGGTACTCTTAATTCAGCTAAATACAGTATGACATAGCAGATTCAAAATATAAACGTCAGTCTTGGTTTTATTATGATTATGAGGTTCCTGGTCCTACCCAATTGCCTGTGCCAAAAGAAAGTTAGAGTTGTCGATGTATGGACCCGAGCAGGTTAGTCTACTTGGCGTAGAACTAAATGTGGAGGTCATCCATGAGAAGGAAGTATAAGAATCAAGGTGAATATAATATGATGGAAGAAAAATATCTAGTTTCACTTTGTGGGGGGGGGGGGGGAAAGCCCATAGAAACAATACATTACATAATGAACTTTTACAAAGAAGGAAGACATGACAAATTGTAATACCAATCAATGATAAACAATAAATGTCAGCTCCCCGTGTAAAGTATCTTGGCCACTCTAACTTGGGTTGCAACCCATACGGTAGCTTGAATACCAGGGCCTAACAACAAAATTAATGGAAATTAAAATATAAGATATTACGAATTATGGGTTTTATGGGAAATCCATTAAATATGGCTGCAAAATGCTACTTTGTCGAAGCCACTCGGGCCTCTGGAACCAGAAAGGGGCCCTTAGCAGCCTTAGCATAATCATCCAAATCAAAATCCTACCTACGGGCATGCAAATAACCTAATGCAAAATGAAAATATGCTTTATTTTTTAAATTCAAATCTGTAAAGCCTCCTAGGCCTATGCAAATTCTGCTGATGCTTCGAATGTGGCACTTTACCAATTATCATGCTACAGTTACTGTAGTTCCCACAAATTATAATTTTGAGAGGATTGAAAGCAAGTGGTGGTGCCATTTGCTGGGGCAAGACCCATCAGAAGGATTTCACCTTGGGTACATAAAGTATAACAAGTTGCTTGCAACCCGGAGATTATCTTTGGCCCGGAGATTATCGTGGCCCTTCAAATAAATTATTTAAGAACCAGGGCCGTATAATGTAGATACAGCACGAACTCTTACACTTGATACAAAATGCCGAGACCTTAGATAGATCCCAAAATGCTGGTAATAAATATTGTCACAGTTTACCAAAAACTAAGCAAACCATCACAAAAACGAAAATGCTGTACATATTTTGCTCATCATAAATTTATTTTCAAGAAATCATAAAGGGATACTGATGATGAAGAAACAGCACACAATATAAAATAATTAGTACAAAACAGATGATCTACTCTATCAACCTAAGTGTTAAATTAATTGATAAATAATTCACAAAAAATATTTGACATTACCAAAAAGCATGACAACAATAAACAGCAAATTGTGACGTTTCTTTTCTTGAATAAATGTCACACTATAAACATAAGAGCATAATTAACAAAAGTAACGTAACATTCGACAGTATAGTATTTTACATATCTAATAGTACTGGTACTAAAAAGAATTCCTCCAGTGAAAGTCCAAATGTTCACACTATTTCAAGCAACCAATCATAGGGCGGTTTCATTTTTAAAGGGATAAATGTAGCCAGTGCCATATTTAGGGGGCTGCGCACCCCCTTCAAAAAAATTACTCGCTCCCCCAAATCGCACCCCCCAAAAAAAAATCATTTGCAAGTACTGTAGTTAAAATCACCTTATTTAGCGAGTTAGCGCTCCTGAACTGATCACCTTTGTGGGCCCCCCCATAAGCACCTCCATTTCAAGACTTTTAGATAAGCCACTGAATGACGCCTCTTTCAAATCACAGTGTGAACACATACGACTAATACTTTTGAGAATTATCAATTAAGTCATTCTGGTTTACTGTAAGAAACATTTCTATAGAATGCGGTATAAATATAAATTACAGGTTTTCATATTATTATATTGTTATTGGAATCATGAGATTGTTGTAGCAGGGGTTCCTAGTCTCCTATCCAGAAGTTGGCACCATCTCCGAAATACCAGTGAGCAGTTGCTGATCCCTTGGGATCACTGTGTAAAACCATCTCCCTCAAGTTTGCTGGCATAGACAGCAACATTCAAATAACTCATTAAATCTGATTTCTAGGAGAGATTCTAAAATTGGGAGAAGGTAATATCATATACTGCAGTATTATGTTGCAATGACATCAGATGCTATTTCTTCATATATTTATAAAAATATGTATCAAATATTTAACATATAGCAATAATGTAATACAGTATTTTGTAATATTAGTAATGTTGGGTACACACTTAATTACTAAAGATGCATAGGATATACCTGTTAAGTAAATGAGTTTTACAGTTTACCTGCAATTATGCTGGCTAAATTCAATGGATGGTTTCTTAAGGTAACCATGGAAACTTAACATGGCTACAGTAACAGTAGCCATGACAACATGATTTGTTATAATACCCATGACAACCTAAAATAGCACTCTGACATTTAATCATTACAACACGTTGTTTATCATCATGATTAATACATAACATGTACAGTAACCTTGACAACAAAATGTGATTTAATATTCTTATGGTAATGTAATGATTAATCATTAAAAAGAAATGATTAATGAAAAAAATCTGGTTTGAACAAATTCTTAAAAAATTAAGTAACTAATTTAAACAAGTTATTAAAAATGAAATAAATATAAATTAGGTAAAAGCTGAGAATATTGCTTTTGAAGAGTATCAATACTACAGACAATAGTGGAACAATTATAACATAAAATTATAATCAAAAACACACTATTAACTAAAGAAGTATAAACAAAAATGACAACATACTGTAAATATTCATCAATAAAAAGGTTAATTAAACAAAAACAAAAGTGATTTTAATTAAATGCTGATATATATTTGTATCATTTTATGAATGTGGTTTCTCAAATTCTCTATACAAATATACATTTTCTTTCATACATGGTAACCCATGGTGTGTTAAAAGGAAACCTTAATTTCCCCTGTAAAGCTAAAGTCAATTGTGCTAAATGAAACATACACCGAGTAGAAACTTATAAAAAAACACCTGGAATCATCTACTTCTCATAATGTTTAAACACAAAATTCTAAAGCAAGACTCACCTTATATCAACAAAATTATATGATACAAATGCATTCTAAATTTATTATGAAATTATTATGAAAGAAAATGACTATTAAATTTATTAGATGTTAAATTAACAAATATAAGGACAATGTAATTGATATTAATTATATTAGTAACATAGTCCACATTAAGTTCAATACCAAACCAACTGTAGTAGTCACAATTGCATGTTTAAAATAATTGTATGAAGTTTTAATAGTGAGTGGTTCCCACCAATGAATATTATTATTTGTATAATTATTTAAATTACCAGAAACAGTACCAATATGGTACCTACCTACCAAATCACTATTTTATTCATGAAAATTTGTTTTCATCCAATATCGCATACAATTCCAAGATAAACAAAGACACAAATCTAGACTTTCTTTAGATGACCAGCATAGTAACATAGAAATTTATACTATAGTTCAGGACATAATTTAACACAATTATTATTATAAATACAAATAAAAAATACAGTAAAACAATTTAATACTACTGGTGGTGATAAATTAGATGATATGATGATTATGATACTGATATTGATAATGATGCTGACGATGATGATGATGATGATGATATAGATGCTCATGCGGATGAATAAGATGATGCTGAAATTGTAAGATGATAATATGATTTGATTGGTGGTGGTGATGACGATCATAAAAATATGATTCTGATGACAATGATGATGAAGTTAATGATCATAATGATGATGATGAAGATGAGAATGAGAATGATGACGTTAAAAGATCATAATGATAAAAATGATGATGATTATGATAAAAATGACAATGTTAATAAAAAAGTACATTCATAGTATCTCCAAAAATTAAGGTACAGTACAGTGGACATAATATATGAACCCTTCATTCAATCACTGAACATTTCAACCTCATCCACACTCCACCATTCCAACATTCCAGATGTGTCTTCTCACCAAACTATAACAATTAGCCTCGCCTAGCTTAATGCACCCAGCTACTGCACATACCAAGGCCAAGCTAACCTAATGCACTCGGTTAATACGCATACCAAAGACTAGCCTACTTAATGCACTCGGACACCTAGCCTCACTTTCTTCCAGTCTTAAATAAATATAATTCTATTATTCATTTCAAATATGAGGCATGTTGTGGCGAAATGGTTAAGTTGTCGCACAGTCCAGTATAGAGTAAATGAGCTATAAAATATGGGAGCTCAAAAAATTGCCTAAAAATCCAAATTTGTTTTTCACTATAGATCAACAGTTTAATGTCTTATTAATCATGTCCCAAAGTATTAGTTCTGGAAGTGGTTAACAAATTGTTTATTTAATGTTGTTTTGATAGTTCATTCTATTATGTATGCACGAATAACATTGAAAGGCAATTACTCAAAATCATGTTTATCTTGACTCTAGAATGAATGACCCCTCATTTTAAAGACCACATACTCAGGTATCTGAAAATACCAATAACTTGAATTTCAATTTTTGCTACAACTTGGCCATTTTGCCACAACATGCCTCATATTACAAATAAATGTACAATATGCACACTGCAGTGAAACTCTTTTTCCATTGATTAAACACTTATTGAATATTCATTATTTCATCATGCATATTAATCACATTTAAGCCAATTCATAATTCGAACTGTGCATGCCCGTATCAAGGTCAATTGATTTATGCAAACCACTGATCAGTGACACAAAGGCCTAGTTCGGACTAGGTGGATAAGCCCGGCTCAACTCACTGGGTTTATCCACCTGCCAGTCTGAACTAGGTGGCTTATCTCAAGCCAGGCTGTGTTCCAATAACTAGGCCTGGCTTGTCACCGTGTTTAACTTTTCTAAACCGGGCTTTAATCGTTGCAGAGGGGTCTTGCATTGACTTCGGGTAACAAAATGACCAATCAGCATTCAATTACGTACGCTGTGAGCGAGCGTACGTTTTGCGAGCAACGTTTTGAAACATGTTTCCTGGTTATGGTTTATTAGTATGCAAATTCTCGCACCTGGCTAATCCCGTAGTCTGAACGCCCAGCAAAGTTAAGCCGGGCTTAACGTTGAGCCAGGCTTAACTCAAGTCTGGCTTATCTCCAAGTCTAAACATAGCCAAACACACAGCATAGGTTTATGTCGATTGACCTTGGATACGGGCACGCGCAATTCAAACTACAAATTGGCCTATCAATAGTTCACACCAGCACTCTGATACAGTTCCGACAGCCAGATTAATGGATATTCACATGGACCCATATTCATAGTTACATGTATAGTATTCTAATACTTCATGGACAGCCATATTCATATAATCAATAGTTCACGCTAGCATTCTGATACATATTCAAATTATTTCCGATAGTCACATTAATGAATAGTCATATGTACCCACATTCATAACTTATAATATTTCATAGACAGCCAACCTCATGAATATTCATATTTCACAAACATTCATGTTAATAACCACCTTGATAAATACTCAAATAGTTCATATCAGCCAACTTCATCCATTCTAAAAAAAATTGCATAGACAGCCACCTAGTTCACACAAACAATCATGTACAGTAGTTACTCAATAGTTCACAAACACCTTCATGAATATTCATATATTAAACACCTTCATGAATATTCATATATTCACACACTTTCATTTTGAAAGTACTAGCCACCCTGATGAGTACTCCAATTCTCATTGGCCACCTTGATCAATCCTGAAAAAACTTTGCATACAGTAGACAGTCACTTTTCTTTCATGGACAGTTAACACAACCACATTCATGTTTACTCAAACTCAGACTGTGGCACTAGGTCAGAAAACAATTTGAGAAGGCAAGAGGTCAGGATATGATGTGCAATCAAAAAATAAAACATCCATCCAAGGATTCACTCCATATTAAATATACAGCTACAGTATGCATGCTCCAATTGTTCATTATTGTGCCACATAAACTTATATTGTTACTCTACTATCTAGATGTATTTTAGCAGGCCTCAATTCATAAATCTAGTAATATTCATTTATATCATTTTCTTTTCATAACATTTGAACATGAAAAACAACCAGCATTTTCCATTCTTTTCCCTAAGTTGGTTTCCTATAAATTGTAAATATAGTAGTAGGTCTACAAAAGAGAATGCCATGCTTATTTGTCTAATACAATTTTGTTTTTATTTTCATGTACCCATCTTCTCTTCATTTCTTTCAAAGACAAATAAGGTAAACTCCTTACAAAGTTTATTTTCCCCTAAATAAATGAATATGCTTATTAATCCCCCATTGACAAATAATACTGATGAGCTGGTTTTTAAGCTGATATTTGTGATTGTGTCAGATGTTATACAGTACTAATGATCAAATTATATAAATCATATCTAGGCTACTGTATATATGAAAAAATCATATCACTTAATGAATTTCATATACCCAAGAACTTGTATAATATATAGCCAACTTGTCACCTATGATTTTTATGGGAAATAGTCATCTATGTTATAAATGGCAAATTACTATGGTGCCATATGTCTATGAACTTGCTTTTCATTTGGGAGATAAATCAAATGGTAAAAATCTTGCATGACAAATTAATCACCTACTGTACGATTTCATTAAAATATGTTAAAGATGTCACAATTTTCATATGGAAGAGTATCTTCTGTAAACATTCATCATGGCCAAGAACTCACCCAAAGCAGAAGGAGGATAATAAGTTATATTATGAATTCCATATATAGTATATAACTACTGTAGGAATTTGCCTATAGTAAATGGCAGGTCACTTATGATTTTTATATGACAAACTCGTCACCTATGATTTACATATGGCAAACCTAAGATTACCATATAGAAAATGTGTCAACTATCATTTCTATGACAAAATTTGTCACAAGAGATTTCACTGATAAAAAAACTCACCTATGATTGTCATATGAAACAAGTCACCTATGATATATAATGGCAATGAATTAGTCATAACGAAAAAAATCACCAAGGGTATGGTATATTGGTCACAATGTTATTTCTCTGACAATGGAATTACCTATGATTTTCATATACATGATGTATACATTTGTAACCTATATAGTTTTTTTTCGTATGGCAAACATACTATTGGTTTGTGTATATTGGAAAATATGTTGTTTTAATGACTCCAATTATCAATTAGCTCATTAATATATCATAAATGACTGTACCATCTGAGTAATAATCAAGCACGGTTGAAGGGCAACCTAGTAATGTATGGATATCAATTCCACCTGTGTCTCACAAGTTCGGTGGTATGTCATTACGACATGCTCCACACAATTTCAGTAAGTAACAATACCTGCTATTATTTCACAAAGATTTATTCAAAAGCACATTTTCTGTTTCTACAAATATGTTTCTAAAAATGTATTATGCAAAACATTTAGGAGTGAATATGTTCTGGATTTACACAAAATACATTGACAGATCTGATTTGGTTTTTTTTTTTGTATTTGAAAAATATTGAAAAAAAAATATTATGATCTTTTGTACTGTACCTACATGATTTGCCTGATCACAGGTTATCCGTATTAAATAAACTGATTGGTTGATTAATGTTTTCACCTGTCTGCTTACACTATCAAAGAAACAACTTGATTGGTTTACATCTCCCTCCTTAGTCATAAATCTGCTGGTAACCCCCGATTGAGACTTTTGAGGAAAAAAGAAGTGGCGGGGTTGTTCCGGGCATGATGTACTGGCCCCCTGATGAGTAACTGCTACTGCGAATGATTGTCCCGTAGCCCAACTGCGGTGTTCCATTAATCGGCGTACAAGGTGAATTCATATCGGGGGTAAAGCTGTATAATGAAAAACATTTTTTATTTAAAATGCAAAAGAAATGATATGGACATAGATAATACAAAGCTCACTAATATTAATATTATTGTCTAGTTATATTTTTTATTGTGTATTTAATCCAGATTTTTGAATACTCTTGGATCATCACTAGGAATTAAAATGAATGATTATTTGAAACATTTTTGGGATGAGTTGAATTGTTCGGTAGAATTAAATTCTTGTAAGGGGGGGGGGGAGGGAGGAAATGGGAGCATTACTTTCCACTCTCTTGCAGTTCATTAGCAATGCAGGGATATTGCCTAAATTTGTGACATTAAATTCTGCAATCAATAGGAAATTAGCAGACCGTTTCATGCAGTGGCGTATCTAGCAGTATTAAAATGGGGGGCTGGTGAGGGGCGCGACCAAAATATGAGGGGGCGTGGAATTTATTTTCGGTGGCCACGCCCACAGAAAAATATTGCTTCTTAGATTCCCGAATACACGTTAACCGTGACAGCATAAGCATAAGCCTAGCCTAATTTTTTTTGCTTCGAAGTTTTCGAATGGGTGGCGCGCAAGCTTTTCGTGGGGGGGGGGGCGTGCGCCCCCCACGCCCCCTTGGATATGCCACTGCTTTCATGGTCCTTTCCCTATTCCTAGTTGTTTAGGCTGTACCTTATTATGCACTGTATGCTTCTCTTAAGAGAGTGTTGGCAAATTTCATTTTTTATTCGCTAGTCAAAAAGAAGACAGATGCCCAAACCAGAATGCTAGAGAAGACGAATATGCTCAATTTATAGTTGTTTATTTGGCATAACACACAAAAAATAAAGTGATCAACTTTAATACAACCAGAGGTGGCGCCAGGATTTGCCTGATGGGAGGTCTGATGTCCCCGACAGGGGGCCCATGTCCCAGACGAAAAAAAGTGGGCGTGGTCGGGTGTCGTTCAAAATATCTCAAATGTGTTCTGGGGAACAAATGACAATTTAGGGGTTTCAAAGGCTTATTCAATCGATTTTAGGGTCTAGTAATAATTAATTTGTAGAAAATACATTTTATTTTTTCTCCCCGACGAACCATGGCTATTTTCCCTGACGGGGAACAGCTCTCCCCACCCCCCACCGGTGCCACCCCTGAATACAACATAATATAAAGCCTGTTCATCTTTAAGATTGTTCTTCCAAGGGAACCTGAACACAAAACAGTATAATGTAATGAGAATGATACGCAAAGAATAAAAAAAAAAATTGTATTTGCCAAAATTACCGGACATATTTACTTAAGACATTCACTTAAAACTAGACAAAAATAAACAATATTATCATTTTTTAGTACGATTTATTCTGCTGATACTGTAGAACAATAGGGATGCTGTTTTATAAATGATTTAATATTTTTGGCAAGTATCCCATAGCTTTGCATGCAAATACAATTACCTAAAGCAATAAAAAAAAATGGTTTTTAAAGTACTGCAAACTGGCCGCTTGCCACCTTACCAGCTAAATTTCTGACTGTACTTTGCCACTGTACGCTGATCTGTTTTCACTTTGTACCTTGACATTTATTATATCCCCTTAAAATTTAATTTTTCTGAATAATTAACAATTTGATTTTATATTAAATAAAACAGCAAATGATCATGTTTTTGACATCTAAATATCATGTGTTCAAAAGTCAGGGACCAGTATAGTACCTCTGATTAAATCAACAGAGATAACTACATGTAAAGATGTACTGTACTACATGTTAGAGCATATGAAGAGCAATTAGCCAGGGACAAATGAACTTGCATAAAGTGCTTAGACCTTCAACAGGGATGTACAGCAATTGATTATGTTAAATCTGTTGTATGTAGGCATTATTATACTCAGCTTTCTACAGTACTTTAAATAAAGTATTTCATTGTTAACAGAAAACAAATAAGTTGGTCCAAGATGAGATAGAAATGTTAGTTTGTTTCGAATTCCAATGAACTTCAATGGATTTGTTTAACCTATTACATTCATTCTAAATATATTTCTACAGTACCTTGATACTTGGAGTACCTTGCATTTCGATACTTGGAGTATGTATTATACTACCTTATCTGAGATTAATCAGTGGACCTTTCGTTTTTGGAAATTTCATCATTAACAGAAAACTAATAAATGGGTCAAAGATGAAATTGAAATGTGTTAATTATACTTTGTTTTACTTTCCAATAAAACTCACTGGCATTTTTTTAATAGCAAATTATCTCATGCATTTTAAATTTAGAGAATTTCCTATTAAACAAAAGATAGATATCAATAAAGGTAAGGAAAACAACCATTTATGAGAGGTAATTAAGTGTGGTAGTGAGATAAAAGAAACTGAGAGAGTACAGTAAGGCAAAAATTTGGCCTAGAAATCCATCCACGCATTTTGGAAAGGGAAGATTTTCGCAGATTTTTCAGAAAATTAGGTTTTGACCCAATCTTAATATATAATGCAGTAATTACGATTCTGAAAAAGAAATACTACAGTACATAACACTACTTTCACCACAGTGGCAGATGCANCTTGCAAAAAAAATCTACTCAAATTTTGAGTGCCTTCCAGTAATCTAGAGTTGCCATAATTATAAATTTTCTTGTCTCAGCCCCACCCATGGTGAGGCTAATGTAGTATAGACCTTAAATCTGTGAAAGTCCCTCTCTGGGCTCCTTCTATTTCAAATTCCTGGATCCTTCATTGCTTTGTTACTGGAATTTATCATTAACTAAACTTACTCAGTAGGTCCTGCATTGGCAGAATATGTTCTACAAAGATCATCTTCACTATCGTACCGTCGTGGGTTGTCAAAGAAGTATGCCTTAGAGGGCGTCCTGTTGACATTCTTGACCTCTGGAGCATTCTGAAGAGAAATTAATTTAAACATTGATGTATATGTCAAAAATCAAGCATGTATTCATCAATTTAGCAAAATTTAGTACAAGAAACAACAAAAAGTAAGAAATATTAAACAAAAATAAAGATATCACTCAGAAATTTAAACACAACAATAAGTTATACAGGGATACCCAGTTCACTTTTTCTTTTTATAAGAAACAGTAAAAGTTTGACCAGGATAAGTGTTCTAATTTTTTTTGCCAATTTCAAGCCCAAAATGTTCTTATTTTACACACTTTTCAGAGACAAAATATTATTATTGTATAGCAGTATACAGTATTATTATTATTTACTGTATTATAGAGGATATTACATGACAACTGTACATAAAGGTAAAGGTAGGTGAATAACCCATAAATTGCAGCACCATTGTTCTGAATTGCGTATGGGCGTGGTCCGTGATGAGGAGCGGCTAGAACCAGCACTGATGTAATTGCTGTAGTTAGCAGCGCCCTGACTTACCGCTTATAAGACAGGGCCTAGATACCTACTTAGATAAGATTTTCTGGTTTTTCCATTTTTAAAAAATATAACCTCATTTGACAATTGAACTCAGCTTCAATTTGTTATTATTTTTAAAGCAATTTCTGCCTCTGTGTTCTTACACTTATGGTAAATCATTAATGATATACATTTTTTCATAGTGTTTTGTCACATTTTTTTTTTTTTTTTTTAAATATTTTGTACATCTGATTTTTCTAAGACAAATTTTTCAATATTTAAAAACTGGAAAAAAAGGGAAGTAACCACCCTTTTTTCTACCTTTTCCCCCAGTTTTTAAATAGTCAAAAATCTGCATCTCATTTAATGCTCCCAAGTTTTTCATCAAATATTCAGTACTTTTTGTGTCTTAGATAAATTAGTTTATCTAAGACACATATCAAAACAATTTTTTCCTCAGGAGCCTCACTTTAAGCCTACTACAGTACAGTATTAGTGAGTCTGTACAGTATACTAACATATTCTGATTATTTTTTTTTATAATGACCTAACAACGCAATTTACAAAATTTTTACTCAGCGTGTATCATGAGATTACAATTTTTTTTTTCACCATGAAGAGAGAATTATTTTCATTTCCTTGGTTTTGAAATTAGAACAGAGAAGGGAAGTCAGCATCTCATAACAGGAAGGTGATTGTAATAGATGAATACTTCAAGTCTAGATATGTTTCATATAAAGTGCCTGCCCGGCCCTTATAGAGTTTATAATTGACAATCTAGAAAATTACTTCTGTTCTTATTTCTTTATAAAATTCATTAATATGGTAATCTAACATAGCCTGGGGTGTCTTAGTGACCCGCTTTTACTTATTAAAATCTGAGGGGAAAAAAAAAAGAAAAACACCATGCATGAAGTTCCTTAGAACAGTTGTTCTTATTAAATATAATGTATTTGTTTAAGGTTAGATTAAATTCAAGTCTATTTTGATACTGTGATGGCGACGCAGCCGACTTACAAACAAAGGGATGCTCAGCCTGCCACGCTAAAATGGTAACAAAATGAGATGGCGGCCACATCACACAAATCTTGCACCGCGAAGCTTCACCGCAAGTACGGCAGTGATGGCACAAATCCTGAGGGCCCCTCAGTGGCGTATCTACGGGGGGAGGGGATGTGATGTCATCATGACCATATTTGGGCATGTCACATGTTTTATCAAATAGAATTTGATAGTCTGAACACGGCTTTATATTTGTTGAAGCTTATACAACTTTGTAGGCCTAAATCTTTTCTTCAACTTATCCGTTGTACCAGCCAAATTTTCATAACATACGTAAATAATTTATAACTTTTGGGTAATAAAAATAATCTTGTGATGATTAAAATTTAAAAAAATGTTTTAAAGGATTAAATAAATATGAAAGTATATGTGGCATAGACCAGCCAAACCAGTCACTGGTCGCAAAAATCGATTTTTAGTTATTAATAGCTAGAGCTACTGTACAAAATTGTAAAAAAATCTTTTAAATCCGACATTTCCTTATGAAGTTATAAGCATTTAACATAGAGTTGTTTATAGTACAGTATTTGAGAAATCAGCCTTCAAAGTTTATGATTTCAGGCATTTCTCAGGCAAAGATTATCAACAAATCTTCAAAAAATTGTTTAACTTTAAAAATTGGGAAAATAACAGCATAGCATGATGTATAGATATATAAATGTTTGTTTGGTGCAATAAAATAGATTTCAAAAATTTTGACATTTCAGCATGTTTTGGCCATTATCTCTGAACACGATTTGCGACTAGTGACTGGTTTGGCTTGTCTTTGCCAAATATGTTTATTATTTATAAATGAAGATGTATAGTTGCTAAGATAACTTCTGGCAATAAATGCAAATAAATAGTCTTTAAAACCTTATTTAATTTATTTAAACACACAGTAAGACTATGAAACTTTATTTTAATATGTTAATTGAATTAATGGAGATAACTTTATTTAATGGAAATGATGAAAAATGCCAAAATTACTAGATATCCTTGGTTGTCATCATCGAGGGGTCAAAGGTGATAATTTAAGGTGCTTGTCATAATAGGTTTTCAAATTAAAGCTCAATAATTAAACATAGTCACATAAACTTGCAAGTCACTTGACCTTGAAGTTAATGTATCTTGCTAGCAAAATAAATAGTTTTAAGCAGAGCTATGAGGAAGGCTTTAATCCGAAGAGACACTTTACAGATTCTTGTATTTGAGGCTTAACAGATACTCCAGAGTTTTAATTGTCTAACTTCCAACATTTCTTTAATAGTCTGAGGTTCATTTGATGTCCTATTTTGATGAAAACATAGTTTCAGGGTTTCTGATAAGTCAGTTCAAAACTTTTAGTTCATAATAGCACATTTTTTTAAGTTATCAGTAGTTTAGGTGAGACTTTTTTACACCATGTTTAGCAAACGTTCTGACCTCCATTAATACTGATTTTGAATAAAAATTAAATTTTATTTTGGTCAGTTAGTGCTCTCTCTGCCACAAAAAATGGAAATTTCAGGATAAAAAATTATATTCATAATCCTATTTTAAAAATATGTGAATACTGCGTATCATTAAAAATATAACAGTCGACTGAGCAGCACAGCTCAGACAACTGAACTAATAGTAGCCACCACTGAGTATGCTTTGAATGTGAAAAGCAGCATAGCTTGGTCAGCTAAATTGATGGTAGCCAACATGAGTATGGACTAAGGAGGTATATAGTTAACCTTTGGTACATTTCAATTCCACCCTCTACTCATATAGTTTTTCATAAAAATGGTGTATTAAAAAAACCACACAATTTTATTTTCTTGGAAGACATTTTGAACAGTGTCATGTATAAAATGGCACACATATGGATGTTAAAGAAAACAGTACATGCTTCGGATTGTTTCCCTTGTGTACTGCCTAACCCCCACAAGAAGGATCCAAGTGGAAATAAATGTATTAAAAAAGTGTATTAAAAAAACCACACAATTTTATTTTCTTGGAAGACGTTTTGAACAGGGTCATGTATAAAATGGCACAGTATATGGATGTTAAAGAAAACAGTACATGCTTTGGATTGTTTCCCTTGTGTACTGCCTAACCCCCACAAGAAGGATCCAAGTGGAAATAAATATATTAAAAAAGTGTATTAAAAAACCACACAATTTTATTTTCTTGGAAGACGTTTTGAACAGTGTCATGTATAAAATGGCACAGTATATGGATGTTAAAGAAAACAGTACATGCTTCGGATTGTTTCCCTTGTGTACTGCCTAACCCCCACAAGAAAGACCCAAGTGGAAATAAGTCAGACTTATTCTTGGAGTTCACACCTCATAAATCCAAACAGAGAATAGTAAAAACAAATCCTTACCAGTCTGGAAGCGTATCTTCGTACACGAAAAAACATGACTACTATAAACGTAGGCAGAAACTCCCAGAGAAATAAAATGCCACCAAATGTAATATATCTGTATCCTTTTAAGTTCAAATAGTCAGCCTAAAAAAATGCAAGATAAATCATTTCAACGCATTAAAAATGGTTAATAATTTGTAAATGTGCCATTTACTATTAACAAAACTACAGTGACATTTACAACTAGACTTTGTTTGTATAACAGAACATAGGGATTTTTCTCATTGCCATGAGAAGCCAATACTTGCTACGAACCATCCAATTACCAACTTTCTATTATATGAAGAAAATTTGTGGTGATGACATCATTAGGAACAAATTTTCTCACTACAAAAGCACTAATACTTTTGAAATTTGGATGTTGTGTATGATCCAGGGGCGGATTTAGGGGGAAGCCGGCCCGGCCCCGGCCCCCCTCCCTTTTGGGAGGTAAAAAAAGGGAAAAAAAGAGAGAGAAAAAGAAAAAAATGATAGCCCAGAATGCTTCAAATGTTATGTTCGGTTGTCTAGAACACAAAAATTTCACAGG
>NW_022712275.1:1315715-1335681 GCF_011630105.1 Anneissia japonica
TTGAACAGTGTCATGTATAAAATGGCACACATATGGATGTTAAAGAAAACAGTACATGCTTCGGATTGTTTCCCTTGTGTACTGCCTAACCCCCACAAGAAAGACCCAAGTGGAAATAAGTCAGACTTATTCTTGGAGTTCACACCTCATAAATCCAAACAGAGAATAGTAAAAACAAATCCTTACCAGTCTGGAAGCGTATCTTCGTACACGAAAAAACATGACTACTATAAACGTAGGCAGAAACTCCCAGAGAAATAAAATGCCACCAAATGTAATATATCTGTATCCTTTTAAGTTCAAATAGTCAGCCTAAAAAAATGCAAGATAAATCATTTCAACGCATTAAAAATGGTTAATAATTTGTAAATGTGCCATTTACTATTAACAAAACTACAGTAACATTTACAACTAGACTTTGTTTGTATAACAGAACATAGGGATTTTTCTCATTGCCATGAGAAGCCAATACTTGCTACGAACCATCCAATTACCAACTTTCTATTACAGTATATGAAGAAAATTTGTGGTGATGACATCATTAGGAACAAATTTTCTCACTACAAAAGCACTAATACTTTTGAAATTTGGATGTTGTGTATGATCCAGGGGCGGATTTAGGGGGAAGCCGGCCCGGCCCCGGCCCCCCTCCCTTTTGGGAGGTAAAAAAAGGGAAAAAAAGAGAGAGAAAAAGAAAAAAATGATAGCCCAGAATGCTTCAAATGTTATGTTCGGTTGTCTAGAACACAAAAATTTCACAGGGCCATGCCCCGGACCCCTACGACAGTGTTGTCTCGATCGGCCCAACTTTTGGTCCCCCTTTTGGACATTTCTGGATCCGCCCCTGTGATCAGTATTTGCACTGACGAGGGTCCTTCCAAAATCTGCATTGCTGTTAGGGCTTAACACACTGACTGAAAGCTTTTTTTCCTAGTTCCACCTCTTGTGTCAAGGCATAAAGGGTACCATCATAATGAAAATCATTCTCATCAACTGTAATGAAAGACAAACAAACATGCAAGATTTTTTTTATCATTACTTCCGGATTCTTCTCTAAAACTTTAGGGCAAGAGTTCGTGTTATGGCGACCACCGCCAGTACATCCTTGGCATGGAGTGAGTGAGTGGACCCTGTCGGACGTGAACTTGCGGCCCAGGCAGCAAACAAGTGTTAAAATACGTAAAATTATTATTGAAAATAGCCATCAATACCTGATCAGAGACATTCAGCCAACTGTAACCAAATGAATCTTTGTCGTTATTACATGCAACAGCGACGATGTTGTATACTGTCCTTGTTAAATATAGAAACGTTATAACAACACAAGCAGTTGTGGCTTGGCATACTGTTGTACCCTGTAATTGATAAAACCAGAATAGGATTAAAGATGTAATATCAGGAGTTCAATTTCAAGACCTACCAGGTCTCATGCATCTGGCATGGGACTTACACATACAGGTAATCGGTGCGAGACTCGCACATTGAGGATCTTTCTCACGCTATCACATTTAAAGACCAAAATCTCACGCATATTGTATCTCATTTATACCAACTAGCTGCACTAAACACTGTGAATATTTTGTTATAAAGCACTATCAGATAACATCAAAGAACATGTTCATACTGCCAGCTGCTATGCGCATAGCTCAGTTCAATGTGACGGGTTAAAAGGTCTTTCTGCACACTTCAAAATTAAAACTAGCTGATTTCAGGCAAAATTTGTAGAAAATTAGATTGGTCCTATGCCGTGATTGGTTCAGATATCTGCCAACAGAGGTTCTGAGCCAATGGGCCGACTAGAAGCTTGAGGGTCCTGAATAAAAATCCCTGATAGGGTTCATGGTTAGCGTTTTTATAGGTTAGTATGGCCAAAAATTGTGTTTTATGACCACAATATTAGGGTTTAGGTTTAGGTTATCTAAATAACATTATTTGAATAGGCAAATTTATATTTCTAAATCATGGCACCACACAATTAAAATACATTATGCAGTACATTGTGGACGCCCTGTGATGTATTGATGATTATGATGTGCTTTATTTATGTAGATTTATTTCAAATCAAATTTTATTCACAAATATCGTCTCTGTAGCTTTCCAGCTAAATTGTGACTGATAATAATATACTGAGTACACGTACTGTACGACATAAAATAGGAACATGGTTACAACTACGATTATAACAAACAAAATTAACCTAATCTAAATTACAAAAAAGCAAATTGATAAAGATGAATTTGGTAAAATTGTGGTTTGGTGATGTTTTTATATGCTTTTTATGAATTTTTGAATTTTGAATAAAATACCATTATATATTTTACATCTGATTTAGAATATTTATGATGTGTGGTATAGGGCTATTTTTGTACCTATTAGTTCTGTATTTTGGTATAAATTTAAATTATAATTCTTTGAACAGTTTACCAATACTTACCCTAGCTTCTAGTAAAACATTTGCTGATGTCATTCTAGCTAATTTCCATATGCAAATTGACAAAGCGATCCCGCCAGTGAAAAACAAAATACCGCTTATAATCACTCGAACATGTACAATTTCTATTTTGTGCGAGCTGTACTTTTTAATAAGCAGCACAGCTGATAAATTGACGAAAAAGAATGTCACAACTAAAAATGCAATACAAGTTCTGAGGAGACGCTGTTTCCTCTTGTATTTTTCTGGTTCATATCGTACTTTCGCTTTGAAAACAACCTGAAAGAGATCAAAAAGATATTTGGCTAAATAAATAAAGTAATTAAGAAAGTACAACTTTAGGTAAATGCTTTAGAAAAATGATGAGGGCAGTTTTGTATTGTTTTACCATGTACACATATACTTTGTATGTGTTGGGCACATCAGACGACCCCCTATTTTTATATCGCAATTGCTATAAGCCTCATCTTATGCATGAGGATATACGGTATACATGTAACTACTAACCCTAATGTCCCAAGCTGAGAGAAGTCACTTCCGAGAGACCTGGTTTAATCAAGTTTCTTTAAAAAAACCAATTATATTTTGCTGCACTAGACAACTGTCAGCCCAATTAAGGAATTGACGAAATGGTAGTAAGTTTCTGGGAGGTTTTTGCTTGCCTTTTGAAGGGCAGGAAACCCTGCCAATTTTTGGGAGATTCCTACTGTGCGAACTAAAAACCCACGTAAATGCAAATTGCCAAAAAAAAATACAGTGAGCTGCTTTTGTATAACATAAAATTTTATAATATAAAATTATACGACAATCTAAAATTAACAAATATTTTTTATACACATTTATATATAAGGGGCATTAAATTTATATATTATGTCCCTCCCATCGGGCATCCTGGTCCAGACTATCAACAGTAGTAGGCATAATGACATTGCACAGCAAATACAGTGGTAGAATCTGAATAAATACTGACAGAGGAACCTAACAGTGGCAGCATCAGCAGAGGGGCTGCGGTTTGAGCACCCCTGGACAAGTCAAGGCCAATTTTAAAAATAGGCCATCCAGAGGTCCCTATTTAAAAAAAAAAAAATTCCATAGGGAGGGATAAGGGGAGGGGGTACCTCAAGCCCCCTGTAGGACAGCTTAGCCCCCCTACCCCAGAAAATGTATCCTAGAGTCGCCACTGGACCCTACTACTAGAGTAGGCCTAGTACTTGCAAGATAGGAAATTTTCGCTCAAAATGGCATCTGCTTGAACATTCGCTTGAACTAGCCTAGGCCTAGCCTAGAATTTACTTGAAGTGGCATTTATTCTGCTTGGTTTTTCACAAATTTACAAGACTGAGTCCTAGGCTGTTGATTAATGGAGACACATGTTTCAGTATTGAAGAAACATACCTGACCAAAGTAAACAACAAGTAAACACAACGTCGTAAACTGCAGGCAAACAGGAAAACAATACAGCAGGAAATAGGGAAAGGTTTTCAAATTGTTTGCTAATTCGCAATTCTTGATGTAAAACGAAAACAATGTAGTCCGTAACGCAGCCCAAATTAAACACAAAAAAAGAAACACTGTTTGGTAGCTTTTCCGTTTGTGTCTGTAGTATAATATTAAGAACAACTGTACGTAGACGATCAAGAATAGGATACTGTACAGTGCAATAAATGTGATCGTTAGGCTTATCTTCACTGACGGCGGTATTACTGCGGGTCCCGTGGTGGGTCCCGTGATCGATGGTACAGGTGGCGGAGTCGATGAAGATCCCACCTCCTCTGTCAGATCTGACATCGTTCTAGTTTTCATTTTGTTGACAAGACGGAAGAAAATCAATTGTTTAACACATTTTAACGTACTCCTGTTTTCACTCTAAGCATGGTAAGGCATCTTCAGTGCGTTTAAAACTAGGCCTAGTATTAACCTAGTTTGGTAGCTGTTCTACCACAAGACAATCCGTATCGTAAGGTAGGTATCGTCGCGCAAGCGAGAAATGTCGTTCCAAAGAAATTGTGCAGATAATTCCACTGACCTTTGACATATATTTGACTAAATTTAACTTTCGTGTGGAGGCGTTCTTTCAATAATGAAATTGTAAAATTTACATTGAAACAGAATAAAAATAAAAATACGGTATTACGATAAAGGTTCACTGTTTTACCATGGTCGTTCTTTTTGTTTTTCCAAACCAATGCCTGATTTCAACTCAACAAAAATCCCAAATACTGTAAAACTTCGCATAGAAGCCCTTTTTGGATGCGCTTCTTTTCAAGATACATAAACCTCGAATTGAAGCGGGTGTCTATAAAACACGGACCCAAGACCCAAACACGAAGACCCCTATTTTTTCTCTTTTAGTTGATTGATAATACACCAGGCTGCCATAAAATCAAAATTACGAGATTATTTGGACGTCTGTTTGTGAAATTTTCAAGGGTCTTCATTTTATAGACACCTATAAAATTCGTGTCTACAAAGACGAAGACCGGGCTAAAAAACGAAGACCTCCTATTAAAAGTATTTCAAAGTCATCATAAAATTATGCCAAGTACTTCTTTTATTACTATTTCATCGGAAAAGAGTAATAGGCCTAGTCCTATCAAGAGATAACAAGGGTAGGCCCTATTCGTTTTGTAGACACCCTATATGGGTGTCTAAACGTAGACCGGACCCTGAAAACGAAGACCCACGTTTTTTTCTCTTTAATTTTAAAGAAAACAGGCCTATATCAGACTCACAAAATCAAATTTAAGAGATAATCAAGAATCTTCGTTTTATAGACACAATATATGGGTGTCTATAAAACGAAGACTCTTAAAAATTTCACAAAAAGGCGTCCAAATAATCTCGTTATTTTTATTTTGTGACAGCTTGGTTTATTAGCAATAAAATAAAAGAGAAAAAATAGGGGTCTTCATTTTAGGGTTTTCGGTCTTCCTTTTTGACACCCACTTTAATGTGAGACATTAAGACATATGAATCTACCAACCTTACCATATAAAAAAAATGATCCGAGGTTTTGATGATTTTTACAGTTTAGCGATTTTTTAAGCGAAATGACATTCACTAGAGGTCGTCGATGGAATTTTCAGAAAGTCCATGTGAAATCCAAGTTTCCACAAAATGCATTTTCGTTTATAACAATCAATTGTTGGAACGCTTTATCAGGGAACAGTGAAATTTTCACTGTTCCCTGGCTTTACCAAACTCAATAGTGGACTCTTACAATTAATTCAAAAACCGCTTACAAAAACACTAGTCTGACGTCCATCCACTAAAGTTCAACCAACCCATGCATGCACCAAGATGTCAAGAAGGACACATAAGCTATAAAGTTTTACGTCTCTATATCCAGGTAGTAGATCCAACTAGGTACGTAGATGGAATTTAGTGCATTTCCAGACATGAAAACATTTCCGGAGGATCGGGAGTTGGGGGTGCACACATGACCGGCGGAACGTTTTTCAAAGTGGGGGGGGGCACTTATAAGGTAAATGGGAATATGAATCATTTGATATTTGATATTTATTAGGAATCACCTTTGAATCAGTGGCATCCATATATATAAATACAAAACAAGAATCTTAGACTACAGAAAGTCAAATACATTAATAAAATTCGAAAGAACTTAAAGCATAACAATATAATAAGAATAGCTCTATGGATGGCAAACAAATATTTTAACTATAGAGGGGGCACAACATTTTCTTCCACCTTCCTTTGCTCTCCCGTGCTTATCTGTTTATTAAGCAATCATCCACTGTTATTAATACGATGATGCTGACAAAGTTGTTAAAATCGATTTGTGAGATGAGAAAGATGTTCATTATTAAAATTGACACCCGGGGGAACAGTTGCGTTCAAAAATGGTCTACTGATTGTAAGGTAGGAAGTTAATAATGGTAGATATAATAATGAAAATTTTTGTAATTATTATATTTCTTTTCGGTATTTTAGGAGGTATATTCATATTATTAAACATTAATATTGTATTAGGCCTGTCTCTTATACACATCTACAGCGACCTCGTTGGGGCCAGTTATCTTGCCGTGACCCTCTAGCTTAGTAACCTGCAGAGAGAAAATTCATAAGATTTTTATATATCAACCAATCAATCAAAACACCATGTAATTTTCTTCTCTTTCTAAATTTTGATTTGTAGATGGCGGGAAATTACCTTTCTCGACTTTTGAGCTAGGTGTCGAACGACTTTGTTCTTCAAAATTCAAGGTTTCCCCCTCTTGAAAACGGTCAGGTAAACTTTCTCATTCTTATTACAGTAAATTTGCTGGTTATGTGTGTATACATACATACATAGAAAAAAAATATTAGTATTTGCATACATATTCTTTTTTCAATGAATCGAAAAGGGGGGTTCGGGGTTATCCCCTGGGAAGATTTTGATTCCTAAATGGTGGGAAATGAGCTTTTCCGACTTCTGAGGTGTCTTAATTACTTTTAAGTTCTTCAAAATTCTAGGTTTTCCCCCTCTTGAAAATAATTCAATGAATCAATGAACCCCCCAAAAAAAAGGTGTCCGGGTTCCCCCGGGAAAATGTTGATTCCTAGAAGGCGGGAAATGAGCTTTCCCGACTTCTGAAGTGTCTTTTAATTACTTTTAATTTCTTCAAAATTCAAGGTTTTCCCCCTCTTGAAAATGATTAAATGAATCCCAAAGAAGAAGGGGGTTCGGGTTCCCCCGGAAAAAATCGATTTCTAGAATGCGGGAAACAGGCTTTCCTGACTTCGGAAATGTCTTTTAAATTACTTTTTAAGTTCTTCAAAATTCAAGGTTTTACCCTCTTGAAGATGGTCAGGTAAATTTTTCTCATTTTTTATTTTATGTGTGTATACATACACAAATAAGTAGTTGCATGCGTATTCTTTTCCATGAATCGATAAATCCCAAAAAGAAAGGGTGGTCCGGGGGTTCTCCCCCGCGAAAATGTTGATTCCTAGATGGCAGGAAATGAGCTTTCCCGACTTCTGAAGTGTCTTTTAATTACTTTTAATTTCTTCAAAATTCAAGGTTTTCCCCCTCTTGAAAATGATTCAATGAATCAATGAACCCCAAAGAAAAAGGAGGTCCGGGTTCCCCGGGAAAATTTCGATTTCTAGAATGCGGGAAATAAGCTTTCCTGACTTTGGATATGTCTTTTAAATGACTTTTTAAGTTCTTCAAAATTCAAGGTTTTACCCTCTTGAAGACGGTCAGGTAAATTTTTCTCATTTTTTATTTTATGTGTGTATACATACATAAATAAATAAGTAGTTGCATGCGTATTCTTTTTTCCATGAATCGATAAATCCCCAAAAAGGGTGATCCGTGGGTTCTCCCCCGGGAAAATTTGATTCCTAGATGGCGGGAATGAGCTTTCCCGACATTTGAAGTGCGTTTTAATGACTTTTATGTTCTTCAAAATTCTAATTTACTTATTGTAACGTAAAAAAAACAAAAAAAACAACAGCTCACCGGTCCTGAAAAGGTAGGTCTAGAATTCTTTTTTTTTTGTTGCCCAAGGGAGGGGTCAGTACACATGACCCCCTCCCCCAAATCCGCCAATGTGAATTGCGAGAAAATGTAACTCGGTCGGGGACCTTTGATGTGCCTTTAATAAAGTTCTTCAAAATTCAAGGTTTTTTCTCCAGTCGATGAAGGCCAAAAAGCAAGGGAGTCCGAGTTCTCCACGGGAAAATTTTGATTCCTAGATGGCGGGAATTTAGCTTTCCTGGCTTTTAAGGTGTCTTTTAATGTCGGACTTTTAAGTTCTTTAAAATTTAAGGTTTTCCCTCTTAAAAACCGCAGGTATTTTCTCATTCATTCTTATTTACAGTAAATAGGCAATATTATATATGTATACCGGTATACATACAGGAAAAAATTGAGTTGTTGCATACGTATTCTTTTTTCCATGAATCGATAAACTTCAAAAAGAAAGGAGGGTGGGATTTTAGAATCCCTCCCCCGGCGGAAAAATTTCGATTGATGGCCGGCGAGAAATGAGCTGGTTAAAAAAAAAAAAATTCAGCTCATATATTGTGTCCGCCGGGTCCCTGAAAAGGTAGGCCTAGGTCAATATATTTTTTGTTTCGCTAAAGTACTCTAAAGTGCGCCCGCTTCAATATGGATAGAGGTCGGGCGCCCGCTGGCAGAACAAGTCAAAATCGAACGACGTTGTCGTTATCTTTTCGTTAGCGTTGGTTAGCGGGAGTGCAATTATGTCGAAGTGTTCGGCTGTCGGTTGTGGCCGTAGAGTTGCTCGTAACTCCAAATCATTAAATCACTCTTTTTATCGTTTTCCGAGAGAAAAAGAGAGGTACTGTATTTAAAATTTAGGTAGCTTTACCCATGCCTAGTAGTACGTAGGAAACTAGATCAATCAAGGCATAGGCCTAGCCTAGGCCTAGTTATTGTTTGTACAGTCTAGTAGAAGGCCTAGCCTAGCTGGCCTTTTTTAAGTTTTATGTATCGGCTAGGCCAAGCCAGGCTTAAAGACGGGCAAGGCTGGCTATAGTAGTAGTACACTATCTAGGCCTAGCCGAGAAGGTAGCCCTACAGAATTTGAGTCAACTCGGACTTATTTTCTCTATTTACGAAATAATTAAGAGATTTGAATGCAAAGCAGAAATCGTTTCCTTTGCTTTTCCTTTTTCATTTCCACCGGTAGCCAATAATTTTGGTCGTGCTTCGTTTCGGTCGGACGTCACTTAGTTTAGGTCGCGTTTCATTTCAGTCGCGCTTTCATGCAAATGTATATGCCTAGAGTGCCTATGGAGTAGCTAAAACGCAAAATCTAATACACTGTATCGTATGCCTATAATATCATTACTAAGTCCGTCAATCCGTTTTTTTTTTCCGTTTGTTAACTTTATAACAACATTAACATTTCAATCAATATATTATCATAATGAAAATAATGGAATTTAAGGTATGTGTATGCTCATCTTTTTGTTGCATTTTTCATATTATACTTATTTTGCTTCTAAATGAAATATAGATTTAACTCATTAACTTATAAACTGATGCCAATATTATTCGTCAATGGGTTGTTTGTCAATCAGTTTTCCATAAGTTTTTTTTTTTGTTTTGTTTTGTTGTGTTTTCAATAACAGCATAATTTAATAAAATCAAACTTTTTATTCCTGATGATGACATAATTAATGTCGAAATATTGAATCCCAACACGATGGCGTGTATTTCAAACTTTTTATCACACTTGTGTTTTTAATACCAACATCCTATTTATATTTGCTTCGATTTTATGGACGCTTTTTAATTTTTGTATTGTTATCTTTCTACTACCAACATATTTAACAGCAGATAAAATGAATACAGTAGTAACAAATTGGTATGTCTCTTTTTGTTGCTTTTTTGTTTTTTATACTTTTTTATTGTTATTTTACTTCTTCATGTACTACGTGAAATATAGATTAGTCAATTTATTAATCATTTTACATGATATATACAGTACCACTTCGTACGCATAAGGAAAACTTAAAAGTATTTGGAATATTGTTTGTTATTCAGTACAATGATAATTTTGATACTACAGTACTAAAATATTAATTATTTATCTTCCTCAAATAGTGGATTACAGCCACTCTAAACTCATGATCTCAGAAGTAGGCTTATTTTAACCATGTTATAATACAAATACTTGCTATAGTATGGATTTGTTTTTGTTAGTATATCTCTGCCAATTTACGTTGTACTGTATGGATGCTTAACCAACCAGCTGAATTTAATAGAACATATAACCATGTTTTAAGTTTACATGTAGCAACAGTATTGGTTCTTTTCCAATTATTTTTATTCTGAGAAATATTGTAGAAAGGGAGAGCATTAAATTATCTGTGCTACTATCTTTTAGATTGATGAATAAAACATTGTTTTCAGCCAAATTCTGCGCCACTTCCATTTCAGACGCTCCACGGCTCAGCCACTGCTTGCTCTATTTATACTTGGCTTTGGTGAAAAGAAAAACCTAGGCCTAGTGTGTGCAAAAAAATATTGTATTGTAGCCATTGCCTCAGCTAAACATAATGCCTGCATAGCCAATGCTCACGCCTCAACGTAGGCTACTGCATCGCCATTGTACACTGCATCGCGTAAACAATACCAGTGAAAAAATGCTTAGTAGGCTTGTGACATCGCATCGGCGTAAGCATAACCTTTTAAATAATGCTTACACCTTTGACGTAACAAGCTACCCTGCGCATGCTCAGTAGATTTGCGTAAGCATAGCCTATGATTAATGTTTACGTCTCTGCGTAAATGTAATAGATGGGAGTGGGGCTGATAAAATACCATATTGAGGAACAATGTTTAAGTGGGGTTCTCAATATTTGTTTTTGTTTTCTTAAAATTCCAGATGTACAAAGTGGATCGAAAATAGTGGAAGACATGATCTACTACAGAAGTCAATTGATTATATCTACAGTAATCACAGGATCTGCTCAGATCATTTTGAGAGGTCTCAGTTGCTGTGTACAGGCAGATTAGTGTGGAATGCTATTCCAACTAAATTTGGCTCCACGAATCCACCACATCCGATACTTTTCAAACGTATAGTGCCAGTACCGATATTACTGAAAAAAGGAAATAACCAAACAAGTGGTAGAGTGAATCCGCTTTTTAAGTTAAACAAAAACATACCAAATGAATTCTTTTTGTTAGGTATTTTATTTTTGGCAGTGGCTACACCAGTCTTAGATTCACAATTTTCATTGGATGATAATTTCTTATTTCATTCATGTTAAGTAACACGCATCATAATTAAGAATTTGTTTAAAGGCTGGTGTATCAGTTATAGCCACTGCTTTTTTTTCTTTTTTTTTACATATATTTATTTACTTTTTCAGTATACTAAACATTTATCACAATATAATAAATATATATTGACCAGGGCCCAGTGTGAATAGGGGTGACATGGGCTAAAGCCCAACAAGCCCAACATGTCTAATGGTCATCTCTAATCCCCTGGCCAACACCAGTACAATAAAAATACAGTTAAACTTAGCTAAGTCGACTTTGCCTACCTCAAGTAATTTCTAAGTCGATCTTGTTTTACATGCCAAATTGTAGTGTCCAGTAATTAACAACCTGTAAGTCAAATTTTATCTAAGTCAAACAATTGGATTCGACTTAGGCAAGTTCAACTGTATATAATAATAATAATGAAATGAAAGGAAGAAAGAAATAAATGCAATTTAAACATTCATTATAATATATAAAATAATTTAAAAAAAATTAAAAATACCTCAGATTAAATCTTCATATATATAAATAGTTATTATATACAGTACAAATTTTAAAATCATATTGCACACAGTACCAATTGGCTTGAACGTCTCATCCAATAGACTCTGTACTATCATGACTTGTATTTTGGCCCTTCAGCTGAAACTCAAGAAAAGTAGGGAATTGATCCAAAGTATCTCCACGGTTATGTACACATACACACACACAGTGGCTACCACCAGTTTAGCTGCTGCTCTTACAATATCATTAAAATTTAGATCTTTAGCTTAAAAATCAGAAATTCATTTTAAATTTATCATTCTGTGTTTGTTATTGCTCTTTATCTCTATTATGACTATAATCATAGGTGCGACAAGAGCAGAGGTAGAACACAGCTATGCAAGACATAACAACATAGGTCACTCCAGCACAAACGGTAAATTACGGATAAAACTATTGAAATTTTACTTTCTGTACATGTCAATATTTGTTAAAAGTGTTCATACATGAGATATGGATGGTGGAGAGTTGGGGGCCAGGGCTATATTGAGGCTTTAATAGAGGGTTGAAGCCTAAATGCCTTTTAAGCCGGTAAGCCCCTTTGCTAAGCCTACCGTTGGTACAGCCAACCAATAAATATTGCACCCTCTCTGGCAATATTGTGTGGCCTTTTTCCTGTTGTCTTTTAGAGCACAGTGCGATTTTGGTAAATGGTAGTTCAAGTCCATAAGAATTTTCAGAAAATATGTAGCACAAGTGTCTCAGTCTTGAAGTGGCTGCGGCACCTCCCTGTTTGGTTGGTATGCAAGTGAGCTCCCCGGGTGTCATAATCATGGGAAAATGATAAAATTGTTTTTACTACTGTACTATGATTTTATCGTTTTCCCATGATTATCACATCTTTT
Organism: Anneissia japonica; assembly: GCF_011630105.1. Lineage (NCBI taxonomy): Eukaryota > Metazoa > Echinodermata > Crinoidea > Comatulida > Comatulidae > Anneissia > Anneissia japonica. The sequence goes on from NW_022712275.1 coordinate 1,328,287, forward strand.
GACTTAATTTGTGAAAATATTTTTTTCATCATATACACGATAAATCGTTATCGAATTGTGCTAGTGTGAAAACTTATTTTTTTTTTTTTCTATATAAACAATTGCTTTTTTGGTTTTTATTATTGATTGTTGTCATCAAAGTGTAAACAGACCTTAAATGTCTGCTTAAAGTGTATGGTGCCAGCCTGACTTAATTTTAGGTTACTATTATGGTGGTGATTTATTATTTGGTCTTAAAATGTTATGATTCTGCTTACTTGTTAGGTCCTGTCACACCTGTTCAGGTGACAAGAAATGTTAACGTTGCAGAAAAGGTTGCAGAATCAGGTACAGAGCCGAGTACTCAACGTGCACCAGATGTGTATGCGAAGTACAAGATAGATATGGCGTTTCACAACTATGCAAAGTATTATTCAAACGGAACTGAGCCAGACGTACAGTCTTACCAACACTCTAGTATGAACTGTCCCTATTATAAAATTCAAACATATATTTGTACATATTGAAATTATAATATTCAAAATTTGTTAAGCCTGTATTGAAAATGTGTTGCCACTTGAAGATGACAAAAAATAATTAAAAAATAATTTTGAATTAACTTATACTCTGATTTTTATATTTTTCTATGTTCAAGTTGATGATTTTTATGTTGCTTCTAAATGAGCAAGTTTTTTTTCAATGATGTTTTTTAGTGATTTTTTAAAATATTTTTCATGGGACAATCTCTATGTAAATTATTCCTAAACATTAAAAATATACATATTCTGTTTATGTGTACTGTATTTATAGATAAATGTAATTTGTTTATTTGAATTTTTATATTCAATTTTCCATGTAAACCATTAATTGATTATTTTTGGTTTATAGTTGGCATGTTTTTTGTAATTTTACTTGTGTTTTGAATGCAATATTATTATTTGATTTTGAAACCTGCAAATATTTTTTAGTTTTGTTGATGCATTTGAGAAACCTACAGTGGATTGTGTTTTACTATAGTTAGTCCTTGAAATGCATATTTTCTCCTGGAATGTAATAAATAAAGCTAATTACGGATAGGTTGATAAAAGTTAGATATTTTTAACTGGTCATTTGTGATTGTTTAAATTATTTCTTTGTTCTGCTTGCTTTGTAGTTCCTTGTACACGCCCTGAAGTTAGAGACAAGAGCACGCAAAAGGGCGAAATTTCCAAAAATAGTAAGAAAAAAAGTGAGTCAGCAAAAAGAGTAGAGTTGTACAGACTGAGGTGTAAAGTAAAGAAGTTACAGTCACGTGTGAACCATTTCAACGAATGCACTTTAAGTACAACCGAAAAAATTATTGCAAGTGCTAAGGAGTATCTCAATGAAACATCGCTGCAGTTTTTTGCATGCCAATTGAGAATGTCAAGTAGAAGAGGCAAAGGGAGGCGATACACAGATGAGGATATGAAATTGGCCTTTGACCTATACAAGCAAAATTCCAAGGCGTACAGATTTTGTAAGAAAATTTTTACGCTGCCAATTGCGTCATCATTGAGAAGATGGGTGAAAAAGATGAATGCAGAGGCGGATCCTAATACCCCACGTTTGGAATTACCTATGAGAAAGAGCGCGAAGAAGAAGAAGCCCGGAAAAAGAGGTCGCCCTAAGAAGGTGAAGCAAAAATCAGGACCTGATGAGACACCATCAGGATTATTGCAGGAAAAAGGCACGACCAAGCCTCAAAGGAAAGTTGGCCCCAAGAAAAAGAAGCAACAATCTAGTTTGAACAATGTTCCACCAAGTAACCCTTCTGACAATATTCTGGTACGTAACACTTCAACCAATATTCCTTGTGACTCGATTGTTTCAAACAATACATCTAGTTCTAACACCACAATTCCTGTAGTAATTATGGGAAATGGCATGACTGAGGCCGAAACAAGTGTACTGTGTCTTTCAACATTTAATGGAATGATTATATGAGTGAAAACTTGTCTACTCAAGCCCTCATGTTTATTAATGGTCAAAAAGCTCTCATGTGGGTGGACACCTGACAATACTCAAACACTGGAGTGTGTTTATTTCAAAGTCAAAAATTAAAACTTATCAAAAGTGTTTTTTCATTAGTATTTCAACTTTTTTCATTTAGTAAGAAAGATAACAGACAAAATTGACCAGCATATGGACCAGTGGTTTTCAAACTGGGCCAATTCCCAAAACAAATGTACATCCAGGCAGTGTGCCATGACCCAGTTCCCAGGACATTTAAATACAGATAAAATTTTAAAGTCAGGCTCCGGAGGAAAAAAATTGTTTGATATGTTGTAGAACTGATTTTTCTAAGACAGAAAAAAGTTGTTGGACGAAAACTGGGGAACGGTGAATGAGATACAGATTTTTTAATATTTAAAAACTGCAAGGGGCGTAACTGCCCATTTTTACATCTTATTCCCCCAGTTTTTAAATATTAAAAAATCTGTATCTCATTCACCGTTCCCCCAGTTTTTCGTCAAACAACCTTTTCCTGTCTTGGAAAAATCAGTTCTACAACATATCAAAAAATTTTTTTCCTCCGGAGCCTGACTTTAAAAGACATTCTGGAATCTCGCGAACCTTTTAATTTATTTGGCAACCCGATTTTGGGTTGTGACACTGTTTGAGAACTGACGATAGAATGTTAATTATCGCCTTAATTTTCGTGTTTAAATATCTAATTTGTTTTAAATATCAATAACAGAATCTTTACCAATACTAGGAAAAAGTTAGCCTGAGGCTAGCAGAAATGTCTACATTTGACAGAAAATATAATATCGAGGTATGAACCAAATAATGTATATATTTATTCAAAATGAAATACAGTACAGTTTAAGTACCATAACTCTAAGTAGAGAAAAAAAAATTTTTCATGAGCATTATTTAAAACAATGGGAATTTCATTTTAATGAAAATCATTATTTTTTGGTTAAAAAGCAAAGGACCTAGATTGGTTCCTTGTGGTACTAGGCAGAAGATGCTCCTTCCATTTTATTTGTTTCAATTTTTGTAAATACCAAAGTTTGTTGGTTTTTAAATACAGTATAGACAGTGGCTATTGTTACCGCAGATTTCAACAAATTCTCAATTCTGATTGCATTTTATTGTCTATATCCAATCCATGCTTACAATAATATCCAATCAGAATTAGGAATTTATTTAAGACATGTAATAATAGCCACTGTCTTATATAATATTATAAGTAATTAATGACCAAAGATCTTATAATACAAAATTAGCATTCTCTACAATTTCTGCACCCAAATCCTGTAACAATGAAGTGTAGTGCTCCCTCTTGCAATTGCTTTTCAACTTTAACATCTATTATCTTTGTGAAAATTCTTACCGTAACAACCAAGGTGACAACTAGGACGCCCTCTCTCAATTACATTTACTTTCTGTTGCTTTATGTGTCAATGGACACTTGTTCTTGCATGTTATTGCTGAGAACACTTTTATTATTATAAGATCTTTGTTTAGTGACTTAATGTACATTATCGGAAGGTTTTGTGAAATGCAAGAACCTACAAGGTGTATGATTCACTGCCAAAAATATTCGGAATATGTGCTGAGTTAGATGTAATGGCAAACCATTCATGTAGTCAGTGGTGTATCCACAGAGAGATGTGCCCTTCAAAAACCCAACCCCCTCCTATGTGCCTTCTTCCCCTTCCTGGAAAATTTCTCCAGTAGTTAAAAAAAATACCTTGTATCACCACATTTGCCAATTAGCCCCATCTCCTCTGATATTCATGGAGCTCCCATTTTATATCAAGAAAAATTAGGTTTATAATTCCCCAACCCCTCACCGCCCCCCGCCCCCCAATTCCAATTGTCAATACTCCTTGCTACACCACTGAATTGAGTGGAATAAGGATGGTACTACAGTACAGTTCTGTATTAGGAACACAGTGTGATAAGATAGTGTCAGTGAATTACCTGTAATTATAGCAAGTCTTTTTTTTACTTTTCGGGTCACTCGAAGGGTATGCAGCACTGTACCTTCGTATTGAAACAATTTATCGACTTCATACTATAACTATAATACTAGCATCTTCAGGGTCGATGCCTGCTTTCTTAATGCCAGTAAAGTTGAATCTTTCTGGAGTGTCAATCAAACTTAACAACTGACCAATCTGAACTTGGCCGGGAATACATTCGTGTCTATAGAGAAACGCACACATTGTCTCACAAATGCATGTGTTTGCATATGTTTTTTCACTGTCATTTTGTAGGACCTTAGAAGCAAGGTGGAGCTGTTGCGGAAAGGTCTATTGGAATAAATTGATAGAAATTTGTATATGTTAATTCATGTTAATTTTCAAATGTTAATATCTTAAGCATTTTGATTTGTTGGCATATGGAGTAAGCAGATACCTGTACTGATTGTGAGGGGTATTCTCTCAGATGACTTCTGTTTCAAATGGAACACAAGAAAGTCATTCCCCCATTTGTTGTACAGTTGTATATTTTGATAGAATAAAACGTTCATTGCTGTTGGATATTCTAACACTACTGCATCCGAACAATTATTTACCATGTTAGTCAATACTAAGTGAAAGGAAGGAAGTTAGAGAGATGGTAGGTGGTTGAGTACTTGGCATGTTGTTTGGGCGAGCAAATGTTTGGCCATAAGTGGTATGTGTGCACCGACACAGACATAAACCTCCCCTTGTTGGAAACAGTGGTGGCACCAGCAAAGAGTCATAGAAGCATTATCACCCATCGGACAGGCCTGTATACTTCCGTTGTGTGACACCACGATGAGGTCAAACTATTATAATTTTCCTATCCAAATAACATTATTTTTATTGTCAATTCCTAATAAAAATAGAATAAATGAATAAATAAATTGTGGTATAAAAGCACAATTTGGGGCATACTAGGCCATAAAAATTCTCCCTGTGAACCCTAATAAAGGGATTTTTATTCCAGGACCTTGAGCGAGGCTTTAGTCGCCCCTTGGTTCGGACCTCCCCCCTCCCCCTGCCTCCTGTCAGCAAATTTCTGGAGTCACCACCACCACTGGACGTCTGTGACAAGAAATTTCTTTATAGAAGTTTATCCTTTCAGCTCTGGCTAGGCTGATACTTTTGGGCCCCAACAATGTTAAAATGAAAAAAAAGAATAACAGACAAGAACACAATTACAGTACAAGCAACAATAAGGCCTACAAGAATATAAATGGAATTTAAATCTAGTCTCTTTAGACAATGTGCGGCTGACCAGAAAGTGCTCATCTCTCACCGGGACACACATTCACTTTGACCTACGCAACTATCGATCGATGTTACTTTTTGCTAAATAACTACGAAACATTGTCTATGAGCTAATAAAAAAAATCTAATTCCCCATATTTGAATTGTATCAAGCATCAAGAAAAGATCGTAATTTCATAATTCAATTGTTTGAAATATGACAATAAAGTTACTCTTATCTTTTAAAATGCTTTCTGGTCAAAACGGCAACACTTTTTGACCAGAACGGCAATGGACTAAAACGGCAACATGAAAGTGTACACGATTAAATACGGTAAAAATGAGGCTAAATTTGTCATAACAATATAATACTACAAATTCAATAATAAAAAGATTGGGGAACACAATATAAAATTGAATATTTAAATAAGTAAAACTTTAAAATACGGACAAAATGAAGCTAAACAAGTTATACAATAATAAAAATAATAATAATAATAATAATGATAATAATAATAATAATAATAATAATAATAATAATAATTCAATAATAAAGATTCAGGGAAACACTATAAATGCTTGATAAAAGCAGTAAGCATTTAAATAAATAAAACTTTCAAAAATACAGACAAAATCAGGCTCAACAATCTATGTCATAAAAGTTTAAAACGCGAAATAATAATAATAATAATAATAATAATAATAATAATAATAATAATAATAATAATAATAATAATAATAATAAATGAAACTATAAAATATAGGCCATAGACAAAATGAAGCATCTAAATAATTTCTCATAGACGTGTAATAAATATAAAGAAAAACCGCGATTAAGCATTAAAAAGTGGAAAAAAGAGCCCATGGCAATATATTCGATTTGCAAAACGGATTCAGAAAATTATGCGACTAGTCTTGATTTTGCTCCTTTGCCGTTTTATTGCCGTTTTGGTACTTGTCATTGCCGTTTTGGTCTGTTGCCGTTTAAGTACTTTCATTGCAGTTTCGATTGCCGTTTTGGTTTATTGCCGTTTTGTTGACCTGCTACATTTAAATCGAAAATTAGCTTGCTTTGGAATGCCATGCTCTCTTCTTTGTTATTTCTTTTCCTTTCCTCTCTTTTTCATTTTTAGTGGGCGGGATGGGGCTCCACTCCTGATATCTAAGGGGCGGTGCTTATTATGCACACGTCAAACGCACTCTGTTGATTTTGGTCGAATCAAAGGCGGTATTCAACTGGTCGTTCTTTCTTTAAACCACGCCCACCTGTAGGCACGATAATAACTAGGCCTAAATCTATACTTAAACACTGTGACCACTGCTTGGGATCTATCCCAAGATCTTGGGATTTTTAATGACACCTTGGGATCTTGGCATTTTTTGTTAAATTGTCAATGTCATTAAATTTTTGGAATTATATGGAATTTTTTATTTTGTTTTTATCAATAAGTCCATGACCTTTATAACACCAATAACACCAGTTGACAGTTGTGATTGCGGATGAGGGTTGTTATTTGTTCAAAAAGAACTATATGTTGTCTAATATTCATTTTAATCATTTTCCAAAAATAATAAGGTGCATTTAAGCTAAATCTCTTGATATGTGTCCCATTTGACGCTATGCTGTTTGCTTCAGCGAGGGTAGTAAAGTTGAGCAATAATTATCATCGTTGGTATTATTAATTATTATGCATGATTGGATTCATAGAAGAAGACTTATTTCCAGCGGGGTCCTTCTGGTGGTGATTGTCAGTACACCGTGAGACAATCCCCTTTTCCGAAGAGTAACGTGCACATGGACCATAATGCACAAGGGACCAAAGACGGTGCGCTATTGTAACTTGTATTTCAGGCCTCCGGCTGAAACACAAGGAGAGGCAGCGATAGGAATTGAACCGGGGACCTAGAGATCTCCACCACCAGATTAGCCGACTGAGCTAAGCTGCTCTCTTGTAATTTCTCTTGCATTATTTATTTTTTTCATTTTTTATTTTATTATTTTTTTTCCCATGTTTATTATCTGATAATATTCATATCATTACCACTATTATGTATATTACATTGTATATAATCGTATGGTTTATACTTGGCAATTATGATCTATTTTTTCAACTTATCTTCATTTGTAAGGCGCCACGTTTCAAAACCTGCTTCTTGTGATGGCCATTTTCCAAGTACAAGTTTTCCAAGTACAAGTATATAT